>NW_026534344.1:15507401-15525973 GCF_026225885.1 Hylaeus anthracinus | reverse complement strand
TGCGTTCCGCGTACTTTTGAAACCTTAAAGGATTCAAACTGATCTCCCATTTTCTATTATTTGAAGTCATTCACTATAGAAATTATCTTTATAAAAAGAAGTGAGATCTCCATAAAAAAAACTTCAAAAAAGTAAAAAAATTACGCCAAGTACATGAAAAAGTGGAGGACTCAGGAGTTATCATAGAAAAATAAAAGATTCCCATAAAAAACTACAAGAAAGTAGAAAAAGATGTGAAATCAAAATGAGGAGCCAGTACATGAAAGTCCTTTCCAATAAAGTGCAAAGGCGACACTGTGTAACACAATGTAAAATTCGGTGATTTCCAACTATGTGCAGCTAAAGTGCTGTGTTCAACATTGCGGTCGTTCAGATCCTAATGACAATTCATGTAAAGTGACTGCTCTACACTTTAGCGGTAACATGAAGAAGTTAAATAGTGTATCAACCACAAACTGAGACTGTTTAGACATTTGCCTAGATGTCCGTGGCCTGGAAGTCAAATGCTTGGCGTGGCCAGGCAAGGTCAAGGTTTTGATGAATAAGAATTAATTTAAAATGTAAAATAATGAAAGAGTACTTATATTGTCAAAGTTTTAAATTGACAAATTATCTGAAAGCTTGTGGGAGGAAAGGTATCGGTGTCGATGAATGACCTTAGAAATAATTTAAAACGCAATGCAATGGAAATGTACTCATATCGTAAGAGTTTTAAATTGACAAATTATGTAAAAGCCTGCGAGAGAGTATGGGTCTTGATGATCTGAGAATGGCTTAGCTGGCCACGCCAAGCATTTGACTTCCAGGCCGCGGACATCAAGGCAAATTTTTAAACAGCCTCAGTTTGTGGATGATACGCTATTTAACTTCTTCATGTTACCGCTAAAGTGTAGAGCAGTCACTTTACAGGAATTGTCATTAGGATCTGAACGTCCGCAATGTTGAACACAGCACTTTAGCTGCACATAGTTGGAAATCACCGAATTTTACATTGTGTTACACAGTGTCGCCTTTGCACTTTATTGGAAAGGACTTTCATGTACTGGCTGCTCATTTTGATTTTACATCTTTTTCTACTTTCTTGTAGTTTTTTATGGGGATCTTTTATTTTTCTATGATAACTCCTTGAGTACTCCACTTTTTCATGTACTTGGCGTAATTTTTTTACTTTTTCGAAGTTTTTTATGGGTACGTATATAATATTTCCTTCGTGGGATTTCCTTTTGATTTTATAATTATTGCAACTCTTCTAAGCGTTCAATTAACTAAATTATTAGTTATTCGAAGTGGGATCTTGTTCGATTCCTCTATTAGAGCCATTTTTAAAAGTACTTTATTGGAAATTTGATGTTTTTTAATTCGTATGGAGCAATAAACTAATGTGTTTACGTTACAAACTCTACTATAAATGGTTCGTCATAAGAATCGGACAAATACTTAGTGCTTGTATACTTTTACCCAATTTTCGCATTTTTTTGTCAATTTCACAAATTATATTAACTAGTAAATGTTGTTTGGACTATATTTATCTTACCGACTTCCGAGAATATGTAAAATATCATTGATTAGGAAAAAAGAAGTTGAGAAACTACAATTTCACACAATAGTTTTTTGGGAAATTGATCGGTGTACGAATACATTTTACACCCACTGTATACTGTAATGACTACTTCAAATTCATTTTATTTGTTGTTATAAATTTATTCGTGAACAAGCAAAACCAACCTGTTACAAAATAATGAGTATATAACGACATATTTAAAATGTTTACATGTGTCATTTAAACCAGCTTTATATGAGTATGATATTGAGTTACAACTGTAAATTTCCACTTCTTATATCTCGATAACGAAGCTGCAGTTCGCAAATTGGAAAAAAGACTTTTCGATTAGTACTGGTGCCAGGACCTCACTCTCCAAAAAGCATCCACATATTACGCAACACCCTGTATTGATTTATCTAAACCTTTCTTTTCCTTAGATACAGTAAATATCATTTCTTTTGTTTAATTCGCGCCAGTGGCAAATATAATAAAACAACAAACTATCATCAAATATAATAAAATATCCTCAACCCAATATGAATCTCGCTGACCAGACGATAAACCAACAAAGCAGGATCGAACATAAGTCCAAATTTCTTGAATTAAGGAACAACTATCTACGCTACAAATAGATTTACATAGACGCATTGAAGTTGGATTCAGGTGTTGGATATTTCATCGATACAGACGATAAGTCATCAAACAAAATTTTCCCAAATTTATATCAATCTTCATTGCTGAAGCGTATGCGATACTCGATGCCTTAAAATACGTTTCTACAAACAACTTCAAAGATCTCGTCATTTACTTAGACAACTTAAGCGTAATCAAGGCTCCACCAACGATAAATGAAGAAAATAAACACAAAACTATAATAAAATACAGGAGTCTTCTACAGAACTTACCAACGCTAATATGAACGCAAATATATTCAAATCCGCGCTCACTAATAAATAACAGGAAGTGAAAAACCTGACACCGGTGTTAAAAAAGCACCAACACTCTCCAAATAAACCAGTAACTTCAATTCCATACCAATATCTAATAGAAGGCACGACATCTACATTTGAAATGATTGAACCTTTCTTTCAAATTAAATTTTGATAATAAAAAAATTAAAATTACAACAAATATTTTTGATGTTGGTTAAGAGTCCTCGTTAGAGTATAATTATTTAATCCAGTGTTCCGCAAACTTTTTGTGTTTAAGGTACACCTACCAAATCAAGAAATTTTAAAGATACACCAAAGAAAAACAAATGGTTATTTAATATTTATTTATTATTAAAATCAATACAATATGAAAAGATTTTTAATAAGAAATGTGAGCCTGCCTAACTGAGCATAAGCAATCAAAATTTGGAGCGATCGTTGTTAAGGCTGCTCTCATCTCGTCGTCGATCGTCCTCAAGCGTTCTCTCTTTTTTTTATTTAATCGTAGTGACAATTGAAAACTCCAATTCGCATTAGGTCGTGGCAAATGGTAAGAGAATTGCAATTAGCATGCTTTGAAAGCAATGCATACTCATTTTTTATATGCAGCCAAAAATGTGCTAGCTCTGTTTCAGAAAATTTTAATTTTAATATCCAATAAATTTTCAGATACATGAATTCTTCCTACTCGTTTATCGGTAAGTGTCCAAGGGAAATGCTATCTGTGATTGGATTTTGTACCCAGAACTATTTATTGTATGTCGTTCAACCGCGTGTTCCTTCGTGAATCAATAGGTGACTGTCTTTCGTTTTCCGTAACTCAGACGTTTCAATCGATATTTCTCATTGTGAGTATAGTTTTGCTAGTTTTTGCAATGATGGCCGGAGAGGGCCACCGGTGCAGCCCCCGAGGTCCTCTGGACTATGTGGGTCTTAGCCCCTGTGCCGGACACCCTGGTCTACTTATTATGAGTATAACAATGCCAAAACTTTATTTACAAACTTTGAGATTTCAAATTGAAAACGTATTTTTATCAAAATAAAACATAGCCTACGTTACTCAAGGATAGTATAGCTTTCTATTACTGAAAACATTTTTAAAATCGGTTCAGTAGTTCTAGAGATTAGTTCGTTTAAAGTTTAGACAGACAGACACTACAATTTTCCCCCTTTCAGGGGTTGAATTTTTAAAAATGCCAAAATAGGTATTTGATTGATCATATCAAAAAGCATTAAGACACTCAATTTGTTTGTTTCGTCTATAAGTTTTAATAAGAAATTACAAAAATTAAGTGTTCAATAAAAAAAAAAAGACAATTTACAAAAATAAGTGACAAAATCTTTAATTTTTGCAATTTCTTATTAAACTTTAAAGAAGAAACAAAGGATAATTCCGTTAACTTTGAAAACAGAACAAATAATACTCGTTCCACCCATGTTCTATTGGATTCAGGTCTATGCTGACCACGTATGGGTACAGAACCCCTGTAACTTATCCCTCCGCCTCTGAATACCGGCTTCGTCCGGGCCACTTGCTGCTCTTTTAAATGCCTCGATTAGCAACGAAAGCGAGGTCAAAAAAATCTGATTTTTTGAGGACTTGGTAATGAAGCACTTGCACGTCCGAATCCGTGAACGGCGTTGACGTGGGGTTTCTCGTCTACCCTGCAGATCGACCTAAACTTGGGGGTGGGTTTTCCAAAAAACAAATATTTCGTTTGTTAATACAGTCCATGGGGGGGAAAAACATGAAAACAGTGATTGAACCGATACCCCAGACCGTGGGACGTGCGCGTCATGCAATGTAGCGACGTTTCAACCCCTACCACTGGTGGTGGACCACCCCTAACTTTGGGCCGCCCCCGTTCAGCTCCAGGAGTAGCTTTCGAAACGGGATCTTTTCGGCATTGATCCTTAGTATACCGACAACAAACCTGGTGCACTTCATCACCCTCTGATGTGTGGAAGTGCCCTTTCACGGAAGGGGTTGAGAAGTAGTGACCTATACCCCCCCAGGGGGGTGCCTATGGGGAGTACGGTGCACAGTGGTCCGGATGGCCGAAAACCTGGCCAAAATGCAATTTTTGAAGTTTCGACCACACTTTTTTTAATATTGTACATGTTTTGTATAATTATGAATGCATTGAATGCTGTTTGAAATTTTAAAAAATAGTAATCGGTTACTGATATACGAAGGTTCAAAGTTGACGAAATTTTATGCGCCTTAATATCGGGAAAAAATAACTTTTTGGAAAAAAAACTTAATCGACTTCAAAAAAGATAGGTAATTATAGAGAACAGGTACATCCTCACCGATTTCGATGATTTTTGAATATGTTGTAGAAATCAACATTTTGAACAACTTTTTCCTATACATATAACCGTCGCTCGGCCTTAGTTTCCGAGATATTTACAAAATACCATTGCTGCTACAACAATGAATATTGCGTATAACACACGCGTCTGTGACAGCGTGTGTGTAAGCGTTCAGTCGTCGATTGTTTAGGCTCGGAATATACATACGCGTCTGTGAGTCTGTATGCGTTAGCTATCATTCGCGAGTCGGCTCGTGTTTCAATCTGTTTCGAACTCATTCATACATATGAAGTAGCGCATGATCTTTATTCGTACAGTAAAAAAATGGGGGTCCGGGGGCTAGCCCCCGGTCGGGGGTTTTGGGGGCGAAGCCCCCAACAACGAGTACTGCAGCGCACCACGCAGGTGTGTACATGGTTAGCCTGGGGGATGTTTATAGTTTAGCGGGAAGTCGAGGGGGCGCAGCCCCCCGTTAGGCAGGGGGTTTGGGGAGCGCAGCCCCCCAGCATGCATATAGTTTTGAGATGTATGCTTTTTAAATTTTGTAAAAAGTTTTCAGCTTCAATTCAAACAAGGACAAATGTGTTGTTATGAGACCAAATGGCAAATGCTCTTCCAGATGCAACAGGTTCCATTATGATTGGTCAAGCCATCTCGGCGTAATTGGTGAACAGACATTTAAAAAAAAAAAAAAAAAAAATACATGTCCAATTGAGTAACCTCCACCCTTTCGAAGTCGGTTAAAAATGGCGCATGGTTATTGTATCACAGAAAGTCTACCCTCAATAGATTCATATGTAAATCATTTTACCATAAAAGTAGATGATATAAACGTAAACTTTCTACAAGGACAAAGTAAAATATCTTTGGATTCACTATTGTAATTCCCTTCTCAATATGGTATAAATTTTAGTTATTTTTCGATGAATCGGAAGGAAAACAAAGATGATAGTCACCGAGTGACACGCTCTGCCAAGTTTCTTGATATAAAGTAACATGTCAGGTATGATATCCAATTGAGAAAAATTACGCAAATTTGCGCCATTTTAAGTTATTTAAATTTAAAGTCCATACTTATAAGGAAAAGAATACTGGCGGCATTAAAACAATCCTTATTATCCTTAATCTTAATTTAACATTTAATATAACATAATATAACATAATAATATAACATAATTTATTCTTGTTATTTCTGCCAATGTATTCTAACTATGTTGCCCTATAAACCTTGAAATCCTATTTCATAAAAAATTCATAATAATTTAATATTTTTAATATGCATGTCGACCATATTGGATCTGTCATTTTGAATTTTGAAATTCTGATACTAGATTCGTAATTTGTGGCCCAAATAACTCTTAAATACCAAGTTTCATGAAAATCTAATAACTTTGTAATATACATGTCGGCCATATTGCATCCGTTATTTTGAATTTTGCAATTCTGATACCAAATTCGTAATTTGCGGCTCAAATAACCATAAAATACCAAGGTTCATGAAAATCTAACAACTTTTTAATATACGTGTCGGCCATATTTTATCCGCCATTTTGAATTTTGAAATTCTGATACCAGATTCATAATTTGCAGCCCAAATAACCCTAAGATACCGAGTTTCACGAAGATCCGAAAACTGCTTCTAATTTTGACCAGGTTTTTGGCCATCCGGACCACTGTGTGGCGTGGGCGTTAGCATTTCCTTGATCAGGGGATTCCAGGGAATGCATTGAGTCCAAATTCGGGACTGTCGTCCAAAAATTGTGGATTTTAGGGGGGGCAGGGGGTTGTGATGGGTAGGTTTGTCCGAGAAGAATTTCAAGGGGTCTATTCTGTAGAGGACATCAAGGAGAGTCGCCCCAAAGTTTTTTTTGATGTTTTCAACCACTTCCGTCACCCCTGGCCCCTTTAGAAGTGCCGTTTTTCACCACCACCCCCTTTACGGGGGTGAATTAACCCATTCAGTTCAGAGTTTTGTAGAGGATCAAAAGTGTGAAAGGTTCAGGTCCCCATTTTATTCCACTTACAAACTTACTTACAAATTTTAGAATGTTCAACCTCTTAAAGCATTTCTTTCTGATATTAGCAATATGTTGGTGAAAGTTGAATTGATAATCAAATGTGATTCCTAAGAATTTAACTGAATCGCTAGATTTAATTTTGTTATCAATTTTAATACTGCATGAACTATGTGTTGAACCATCGCGAAACCAAGTTCAACAATCGACGATGTAAAAACTACAGTTAGGGGCATAACGGTATAGGGACCATCCCCAGCGGCATTCGGAGTTTCGACCGCCGAAAAATACCCACATTTGGAGAATCGCGTCGCGAACCTTGCAGCAGGTAATACAGTAAAATGTAGACTGTTTTATTACTAGCCTCGAACAACAGCTAGACTCCACAGATGGTTACCAGATGCGACGGTGATGGTCGCAAGGATACCTTCAGTCGTGGGAGTCCGCAGGTAGTTGCGAGCGAGGGTGCAAACCCACTCCTTCTTGAATATGATTTTTCGAGAGAGTCCTCAACTCGTCAGTCCTCGTCCAACCTCATCAGGGGACAGAACACTACCGACCAGTCAAACGTACAACTCGCGAACTCGCAAACATTAACGAAATCTCACAAAAGGAACGAAATCCAGAAACGTTAATTCGTAGCTGGATCAGAGTCGCTATTGAGTACACGAATCCGAGCGACTCGACGCAACACCATGTTTAATGCATTTTTTATTGAAGTGCATCAAAACTGTTTTTTCAGGAGAGAGGGAAAGACCCAAGTTGTTAAGATTCTTACCTATAGAAGTAATGGATTTCTCCATTAGTTTCTTACCTACAGGAGGAATCCTCGCCAATGAAACTTTGCACACGCCCAGAGGACATTTCAAAACTACTTCTGACGAAGTTTCACGAAAATCGGTTGAAAACTCCCATATTTATGACGTTTTGAAGAAGTGTCCCCATTTTTCTGAAGGCCAATATATTAATCGTTTACTTTAAGGTACGTACTCACGAGAGCATTTTTCGACGTGCGAACGGTTCGACGCACGGGCCTGCGGACGCGTGAAATTCCGCCCAAAACCCGTCCACACGGGGCATTTTTCGACGTACGTATCGTTTATGTGTGCGAGGGGGCCCTGGGCGCGTACGAACGCTATCCGACCTACTGTCGATCCACATCAGGAGGATTTCCGTGCGCCAGATACTTGAAGGGGACCCTACTTGAAATTAAGAGTCCCTTTTCCGTACTTAACCAACGCCAGAAAGAGATTTCGTACTCCTCCAAAAAGGAAAAGTAAGCATTGGAACTCGGTTTTACCATATTAATTTATCTGTCGAGATAGTGTTTTTAGTCACAGTGTTCAATCACAGTGAAATTAAAAGTTTCATTTAAATACATTCTAAAAAGCTTTGTGAACTTGACGTCTTTCAAAAAATTAACTTTTTTTTATATAAAATGATAGTATTTCGTTTGTAGTTAATTATAGTAACAACAATTTCTTTTTTAGTTTTTTTTAATTGTTAAATAAAAAGAATTGAGAAAATGACCCGCACCCGACTTCAAGATATCTCAAATCTGTTTTTCTACGTGATTCAGAATCGTTTGTAGTTGTTTGTAGTGATTTTCGTTTCGTTTGAAGTTGAATAGATTAACAGTTATAAGCAATTTTTTAACCTCCCAAGAGCTAACTTCGTTACTTTTTTATATTTTTTAAATCCGCTTTTTGGATGCGATTCAAAATGGTTTGTAGTTGATTTTCCTTTCGTTTGTACTAGAATGCTTTAGAAGTTATAACATTTGCTTAACCGTCCAAGAATTAACTTTGTGAATTTTCAATGCTTCTAAATCCCTCTTTGGGGAAATCACCACAAACAACTACAAACGATTCTGAATCAAGTGGAAAAAACACATTTGAGATATCTCGAAGTCGGGAGCGCGTCATTTTCTCAATTTTTGTTATTTAATAATTGAAAAAACTACAAACAAAACTGTTGTTACTACAATCAACTACAAACGAAATATTATGTAATACTATTTTGTATAAAAAAAAAGGTAATTTTCTGAAAATCGGGTGCCAGGTTCACATAGCCATTTTAAAATACTATATTCTTTCAAGCGGTGTCAAATGACACTTTTCAAAGTTTACTTTAAAATCGTTCATTCATTGTTATTTCTTTCACTCATCCGACTTTCTGTAAATTTATATATTATCTGGTTATTCAGTGTATATAATTTATAATACTTTGGAGTCAAATGACTGAAGAGAGTGGGAGTGAGTATGACACTACCATTTTATGTCATTAAGATACTACTTTACTTATATTCATTATTTGATATTCTATGTAAATAAATACGATGCATATATTTATATCGCTTTATTAAAACATTTGATCGAAAAAATCACTATTTTGAATAATTTTTTCATTTAAATCGCTCTTTTCTCAAATTCCTTAAATGCTAGACAAATTTCGCGACCAGGTTTGAATTCGGCATGTCAAAATCTATAAAAAAAAAATTCTACCACTCATAGTAATGGAGAAACTAAAAGTTTGTTGAAAAAATGCAAGTTTAACTAACATTTTAAAGGTCAATCATTATCCGTATCACTTTCTCTATATTTTTCTCTTAATCTGTGAAGTTTCAGCTTTAATTTCATCCAAGAATCATCGCTCTATCTCATTTCGTTCAAGAGTTCTACGATTTTGACACAGATTTGGTCGATTTTCAAAAAATGTCTTTATTGAAGAAGATGCCCCAACGCATCTACATTACATTCGAAACATCTCTGATAACGTTTTTTTATTGTTTGTATAACTGCAACTCAAACACGCATACATTGACACATACATATATATAAATGTATACACATATAGCAACGGTTGAAACCCTAACGGTTTTTCACAGAGTATTGACAGCATGTTTTTTTTTATGTTGAGCCCAGACTGTATGTAAAAATCCATTGTTGAATATCTTAATTATCTCAGGGTGTATTGAAGCAGAAGTTCATAGTTAGTACCAGATGTCTTGGTGAATTGATGAATAAGTTATTAAACCTGTAAAATATATGTATTCGAGATCTTTTTGGATACGTAAGTTGTAATATTTGTCGACCTTATCGAATAAGAAATGTATTGAATCGATAGTAATTTTGATGAGATTTTTTTTCAATGTAGTTAGCACGTTGACTGAGTAGATGCAGTTTGGTCTCTGCCAAAACAACGTTGCTGCAGGTTGTTGTCCATGACGAAGCATGCTGCAGTTTTTTTAATTTGTATAATTTGTTCGTTTGAAAAACCATTTTTGTCAAGTAATTGACATACAGTATTCCAATCTGAGTCGAACGATATTTTTCTAAACTGTTACAAGAGTTTTCGGATCTGCTTCTCACCAATGCACGCGAAGAAATCTGATAATATTTAACAGTTTACAAGCCGTAATGTCGATCTCAAAAAGTAAAACACTAAGATTTGATAGTTTAGCTTGAAGTGTAACTTCACTTGTGTCTAACGCAAAAAACGGATAAAATTTTGGCATTAACTTGGTACATCGATATTTGGTCTAGCGAAACAAATATTTAAATTAATCAATGATCTAGCAATCGAGGCGACAAAGCGGTCAGCAAAAAAAAGAGAAAAAGAGAAAATTTCTGGATTGATCGCCGAGCAGTGAGTTTTAGGCTACAGTTACTATGGATGCAAATTCGGACGAAAATGTGTTCAGACGAGTACGTCCGAAATCCTCATCAGAACAAGGCGGTCTACTACGGTTACTATGGATGGGAGTTCTGACGAAAATGTGTTCGGACGAGATCTGATGAATTCGTCCAAATAAAGAAACGCCTGTTTCTCAATGATAGTGTTTATATTAGCAACGACACACTGAAACTAATTGAGCGTTCAAACAAATATGATTTTTTCGTGCGATATGCGTCTACTTTGGGTGTTTTTGTGCGTTGAAATTCGAGTGATAAATAAATGGATAACGATAAATTGATGAGTCTTATATACAAGAATAGGTGTTTCTAGTATATGAGAGCAAAAATTATCATAACAGAGATATTTCTCGGCAAAAGTGGGAGAAAGTTGCTACAGAACTCAACACTAGCAGTAAGTACAATTTTTTATTTTGATTTGAGGTTTACATTAATTACATAAACAATTAGAAATAATATTTACATTGTAGAATAATATTTTTAATTATTACTACATTAGAATTGCATTTACATGAATAATATTTACATTTATTACAATTTTACATTACAATTTACATTATGAAACGAAATCGCACCTGCTGGATTAATAAAATAATTTTTCAAAGTTTCTCTTGCTTCATTGCACTTCTTCCATAATGATTATACCTCCGTGTAACTGGCACATTTTGTAATGGATCAGAGTCCATATCAGAAATATCGGGGGGAATAAAACCTTCTTTATCAATAATTATTAGGTTATCCCAAAAGTTTCTTCTATGACTTGCACTCAATTATTTTGTGTGGCAGTGTTTATATATATAGACAACCTAATTTCTTAGATGTTAATATTGTATAACAGTAATGGAGCAAAATGAATCGTACGCAATTTAATAATGTAACATTAGACATAAAATATTGTGTATGTATTACTTATTAATGAAATGGAAGAAACTTTTGGGACAACCTAATACATTGTGCAACAGACAAACGCATTTAACTGAGTCGATTTAAAGTTTACTTTTCAAACACCTCCACTTGGCTACCAAAATACCAAAGCCACATTCCACACACCGTCTAGCTCTTGATAATCTATAATTAAAAATCCGTACTTCAGCAGTTAGCCGAAGTGGAGACGAAGGAGAAATTATTAAAGAATCTAAGTGGGCCTATATCAAAAACATGGAGTTTTTGAAGTGCCAATTTCGAAAAAGGCAATTGCATGGCAATGTCCCAAGCAAGACGACATTTGATGAAAACATCCAAAATTCAAGAACTACGTTTTCCCCTGATTCCTCTGAAAAAGAATTGGAATCACCACCACAAACTATAAAATCACCAGCACAAACTTTGGAACCACCACAACAATCTGTACAATCACTTCAAAATATAATAAATGAATCTGCGCAACCTCAAAAAAAAGTTGCAAAAATGAGTAGTGCTGATACGATTAAAAAATTAATGATTTTGGAAGAACAAAGAATAAAAATATTGAAGAAGAAAACGAAACAAAACGAAGATGCAGACTTCCATTTTTTAATGAGCTTATTGCCTTATTTGAGGAAAGTACCAGATGAAAGAAAAATGTTTGTGAGAAATAAACTACAAAATGTGTTCTGCGAAGAGGATCTTTTGGGGGGATTCAGACGAGTGATACTTCGGCAAATGGTTCACAAGCAGAAACTCGACTTGGTGCTCCTCAACACGAAAACCTTGATTCGTTCATTTCAAGTGTAACGCATTAAAAATGCAAGTGCAATTTGTTCAATTTTACTGTGTATTTTATTTCACTTGCCTGTATTTTCATTTTTGAATATTTCGAATTTCCATTGAAGTAAAGAACTGAATACATTGTTAAACTTTTTTAACCGACTTCGAAGAGGAGGAGGTTACTCAATTCGACATGTATATTTTTTTTTTTTTTAAACAAAAGAATTTTGTCTTGATTCTTACTCCGAGACGGATGGACCAATCAGATTGAAACTTCTTGCATCTGGAAGAACATTTGCTATTTGGTCCAATAACAGAACATTTGTCCTTGTCTTATTTTTTACCACTTTATATCACATTTTATGGCAATAAGCGTACCATTTCACGTATGTTGGTTTCCTGAAATCGATGAAACCCCTTACATTTTGCTGCCGGAGAGGTTTTCGCAATGATTACAGATGCAAAAATTTATGAATTTCTGTATTGTTTATAACTATTGTTATCGCAAAATTCCTATTATATGATGTAACTCGGTGAGGAAATTACCGAGCGCGATGGAACCTTCCGCATTTCATGATAGATGAATTCGTGATGTTCCCATTTGCAAAAATTTATGGATACTTTTATTGTTTATAAAACCATTGTTGATGCGAAATTGCTATGCTCTGGTGCAGCTCGCCAAGGAATTTACCAAACGCAATCAATCCCTTCACATGTTGTTAAAGAAGTATTCCTGATAATTTCATTTGCAATTATACAGGGTGTCCAAAAAATGTTGGATGTCCTTGAATGGGGTGTTTCGGCGGGGAGGGGGGGGGGGGATTTGAAACAATTTTTTCTTAACGAAAATGTTGCTCGAGGCTTCGTTCAGGAGATATTGACAGAACCCCCGACCAATCAGAGCGCGAGTATGCCGGCGGAGCGCCTGCGGTAGCATATGCCCTTCATACTCGCTCCTTCGGCATATTCGCACTCTGATTGGTCGGGAGTTTCTGTTTCTGGAATATCTCCTTCACGAAGCCTCGAGCAACATATAAGGAAAAATTGTTTCAACCCCCCCTCCCCCGCGGAACAAGTCTTTTCAAGAACCTCCAACGTTTTTGGGTCATCCTGTGTATTGCTCATAACTGTTGTTATTGCATGAAACCTATTGGTTATAGATTGCCACTAAAAAGAGTGAAATAAAATAATTTTTTGGAAACAAAATTTAACCGACTTCAAAAAAGGTCCAGTGAAAAGCATGAAATAATTTCTAGTTAATGTATATGAATACGCACTAGCTCTAGATATAATTGCTTAAAAGTGTGGGAAAATGCAGTGAAAAGTGTGAAATAATTTCTATTTAAACTGCATTGGTATTCACCATCGTTTGATGAATTTGATTAAATTATTAAATACATCATATTAAATGCAATGCACCTTTTTCAAAGGCGGCGCAAAATTTAAAATTAAGTATATTCAAAATTGCCGAACATGGTTTAACTTTCTGTCGGAGAAACAAAAAATATGGTCTTTAATTATTGCTATCATTACAGCCACTTTAGACATCATATTCATTAACACTATTCAACATCGCCGCCCCCACCAAATACTATCCCAAACCTATTCATACAGTATTTCCATGGGGAGTGTTTATACATTAGCAGTAATCAATGTGGCCGCCACTCCCCTCCAAAAAAAACCCAAATCTACTCACACTATATTTCTGTGTACATACTATATACATTAACTATTAATTCCTCATAGACAATAAACATGTATACATTGACAGCATTCAATATTGCCGCCTCTACCCAAAGCTAACCCAAACTGGAATTAAAAAATTTTTACATCTGCGCCGCCTCCGAAAAAGGTGCATTGCATTTAATATAATGTATTTAATAAGTTAACCAAATTCATTAAACGATGGTGAATAATAATGCAGTTTAAATAGAAATTATTTCACACTTTTCACTGCATTTTCCCATACTTTTAAGCAATTATATCTAGAACTTATGCGTATTCGTATACATTAACTAGAAATTATTTCATGCTTTTCACTGCATTTTCCCATAGTTTTAAGCAATTATATCTAGAGCTAGTGCGTATTTATATAAATTACCTAGAAATTATTTCATACTTTTCATCGTACCTTTTTTGAAGTCGGTTAAATTTTTTTTCCAAAAAATTATTTTATCTTACCTTAAAGTTGCAGCCAGTCTTTGTTTCACCGAAATACATACACGAAAATTGGAGAACTTTGTGCTGCTTTCTTCTATCTCCTTCAGTATGTATTCGAATGTTGCTGGTCTCATCCTGAAATACTCGAGAAACTTTTCTGGTTACTCCTACAATTCTTGAAATAACATTTTAAACTCTCCTTTGTCGTCTCAACTAGAAAATAATCCGTTAACATGCTGTATTTTTCCATCATTGAACAACAAGTTATCTCCATTAATGGACTTTCAAGAAAATAAAATTCATCAAGTTCGTCCATCTTTGTTGGGCGGCAGAAACGTACTGGCCGAAAGAATAGACGCAGGTCGCACGAAAAAGTCGAAGTTGTTTGAATTCTCAACTAGTTCTGACGCCGCCGTCGTGAATATTCTGACATGTTTATCGTTGCTAGTGTAAACACTCTCATTGAAAAATAGTCGTTTGTTTGTTCAGACGAATTCGTCAGAACTCGTCCGAACATATTTTCGTCCGAATTCGCATCCATAGTAACAGTAGCCTTAGTCACGCTTTTTTGATTTGAGTATACTGTGCGGTGGTCGAAATCATCTCCGAATGCGTCGGAAGGGAGCCATCGCGTCGTCCGTAGTCGTTTCATTCTTGTCTCTTTCTTCATCTTCTTCTTCTTTTCGGACCGAGCAAGAGATTCGTGAAGATAGCTCGGCACGGTAGCTCGTCAGAGGGATGCGATGAAGAACCTTCCGTGTGCCGTAGCACGTGCGTGTTTCAGCGATAGCATCGGTCGTAACTCGATATTGTTTCACTCAAACAAATTAGGGGAATCCTGGACCAGGGTAGAGACCACGGGTTTCCAAGGTTCAAGTTCACTTGGCTTTCTTCTTGGAACAGAAGGTAGCGGCATTCTTAGGCCGGTTGCGCGCTGTAGAAAGAGTTACGTCGCAACTTACAGGTACAGCGGACTCGTTTATTCTCCCTTTAAACTCTTCATCTCGACCTTCTCTTTCACTTGTAATTTTTCATCCCAGGGCTAAGTAAGGGAACTTCAAAGCGGCGCACAGCGAACATTCATCATAAAATTTATCGTAATGCCGACTGTAAATTATCGCGCCGCTAACTCGATACGTATACACCTGCAACGATTATCATAACACGCTGTGTCAGCCACTACTCACATACTTATGGTAATGATTCGTGCTGGCGAACCACCGATGTTGAATTCTTCTATTTTGTTACGGATCAGGTCCAATGTTCGAAGCTACCATTTTTGGGATTTCTTGAAATAGAACAACTTTTACGTAACGTATCTGCATATCCCGCAGTGGACGAACGTGCATTTTAAACCGAAATAAAACATTTCCATTAAGCAGGTATATTTCTACTTTCTCACGTTACAGGAACGTTTCCAATGCTAATAGCAAAGAATGGTATTCAACGATGTATCATATTGAAATATGTCAAAATTAAATATCGTTTCATACTCGGTATGATCGATTTCATAATTGTATATTTCAGATTGTTTATAATAATCGTTGTTAGTTTGTTTTTCAATATCATTGATTTGCTGCTCCTTGCCAGACGTGTCATGTTAATATAATAAAGACGAGTCGTCCTTTAATATTTTCAAATAAATAACATTTTATTTATTAATGTAAAGTGTACAGTTTAATAAGTGACATAATCTAATATGTTACGTGCCGACAATTTATTTTTTTATTTACCTTGATTTCGTCGGCAGGAATGTGTTCGAGATGGTTTACCATCCCGAATTCTTTCTAATCGAGCACAAACCTAGCCTTTGACGATTAAAATATTTCCTAAAAGATAAACATGGTATAACACTTTCTCCCTGGAAGATCAGCGTCGTTACCCTATTGACATTGCGTTGCGCGATGAAACGAATAAGCTATAATAATTTTGCCATTCTCCAGAGCGTGTAATAATTATAAAGTATAGATAGATATTGTTTTCAAGAGTCAGTCACCTCACGTTAGGTAGGAATACATTGAAATTCAAAAACTGTCTGACGCAGATAAAGATCTTATTACGCCTTATCGTCTGAATTGTACACCGAACTTCCGACGCGAACTTCCAAAAATCACATTTTAAGCTAACCATTTTCTGGAAAACGCCTCACACCAGTATACAGTCCGCCGCGAAACCTAGCGCAGCGTTCCGACCGTCCATCTCTCTCTCTCTCTCGTTGGCAGGCCGTACGGGACCCACGCAGGAAAACTTATAAGTTAGATTGTACCTACAGCGTCGCGATTTGAGGATTTGAGCGGAGCGCAAGAACACCTTAATCAGCTAAGGAACCTGGCCAATTAAAATTCATTTTCGTTAGCACTGCACTCTGATTCGCAGCAGCGCAGAATGCAGCGCAAACATTTTCATTAACTTCGAACCGAGCTGTGCTCGAAGCTGCAAAGTCGAAGTCACTTCTCGTTCTAAAGTCGTGTTAAGTGTAACAGAAGCCCGCGAGCGATCTTTAGATATCTTCTTTATAATTTTGAGTCAGAGTTCCCGGTTGAAGTGTTCCTTCAATGTGCAACATTGACCGCGAAAAGACTCAGTTCGCCGCGATATAAATTCCTCTTATTTGTGTTTTTGTTTCGCCTCTAATAATTAGGAGTAGTGTAAGATATAATTTCGTACTTTATAATTACTAATTGAAATCTCACCGCATAATTGGCTCCCGCGCGCGCGAGAGAGAGAGAGAGAGAGAACGTAACTGACTTCAAAAAAGGTACAGTGAAAAGCATGAAATACTTTCTAGTTGATGTATATGAATACGCACTAGCTCTAGATATAATTGCTTAAAAGTGTGGGGAAATGCAGTGAAAAGTGTGAAATAATTTCTAGTTAAACTGCATTGGTATTCGCCATCGTTTAGATGAATTTGGTTAAATTATTAAACACATCATATTAAATGCAATCCACCTTTTTCGAAGGCGGCCAAAATTTAAAATTAAGTATATTCAAAATTGCCGAACATGGTTTAACTTTCTGTCGGAGAAACACAAAATATGATCTTTAATTATTGCTATCATTACAGCCACTTTAGACATCATATTCATTAACACTATTCAACATCGCCGCCCCCACCAAATACCATCCCAAACCTATTTATACAGTATTTCCATGGGGAGTGTCATGAATCAATGTGGCCGCCACTCCCCTCCAAAAAAAACCCAAATCTACTCACACTATATTTCTGTGTACATACTATATACATTAACTATTAATTCCTCATAGACAATAAACATATACAGGGTGTCCCAAAAGTCGGGGAGGAGCCGGAAATGGGGGTAGCTGAGACGATTCTGAACAACAATTTCCTTTGCAAACTGTCGGATGGGGCTTCGTCAAGGAGATATTAAGCGAAAACCCCGACCAATCAGAGCGCGCGTAGACCGTTCGAGCGGCCGCGGTAGCGAAGGCTACGCGCTAGGCGGCAGCGTCAATGTCCTTCGATGCACGTCGAGTCACTTGTTCGTGTACAAGCGCGGCCGTCAGCACGTAGCCTTCGCAACCACGACCGCTTCAGCGGTATACGCGCACTCTGATTGGTCAGGGTTTTCGCTTAATATCTCCTTAACGAAGCCCCATCCGACATTTTTGCAAAGGAAATTGTTATTCAGAATCGTCACAGCTACCCCCCATTTCCGGCTCCTCCCCGACTTTTGGGACACTTTGTATACATTGACAGCATTCAATATTGCCGCCTCTACCAAAAGCTAACCCAAACCGGAATTAAAAAAATTTTACATCTGCGCCGCCTCCGAAAAAGGTGCATTGCATTTAATATGATGTATTTAATAAGTTAACCAAATTCATCAAACGATGGTGAATAAAAATGCAGTTTAACTAGAAATTATTTCACACTTTTCACTGCATTTTCCCATACTTTTAAGCAATTATATCTAGAGCTAGTGCGTATTCATATAAATTACCTAGAAATTATTTCATACTTTTCACCGTACCTTTTTTGAAGTCGGTTAAATTTTTTTTTCAAAAAATTATTTGATCTATGATTACTCTTTAAGTCATCCACTTTTTCATGTACTTGGCGTAATTTTTTTACTTTTTTGAAGTTTTTTATGGGGATCTCCCTCCTTTTTACAAAGCTAATTTCTATAGTGAATGACTTCAAATAATAGAAAATTGGAGATCAGTTTGAATCCTTTAAGGTTTCAAAAGTACGCGGAACGCA
>NW_026534344.1:15426407-15507001 GCF_026225885.1 Hylaeus anthracinus | reverse complement strand
TTGGAAACTTAATGGACTGAAGTTGGTCTGTTTCCTATATATGGCTTCAGACACATTATTTATATTATAGACTCTACGGTTACTATAATAAAAGACAAATGCATTTTTATTTTAAGCTTTACATTAATTTGCAAGTAAAATAAGGTTTGTATGTGCTATTTACAAATAAAATTAATGTCATATGAATAACGCACAATTTATTATATTACAATACCAGATTCAGTGTCTTAAGTTTTCAAAAGCACACAGAATGCATGGCAGAAAATCTCGTTGTAACAAACTTAAATGTTAATAAATAAAGTGGGAAAATGTGCAAAGAGATCCACTATTGGTAACGCACAATTTATTGTATTATAATTCCAGTTTCAGTCCTTTGAGTTTTCAAAAGTACGCACAATGCATGTCAGATAGTCTAGTTGCAAGAAACCAAATGTCACAAATCCAAACTGACAGAAACAGGTTAGAAATGAACGAGCGGCATGAGTGACAGTCATATTACAATTCCGACCGATGAGCCTTGCCGACTGATTCCGAGAGTCGTCGAATCGACGAATGGTCTTAGCTCCTATTGGCTAAGTGTTGACGAAAAGAATAAGAATCAGAATCAGAAGAAAAATCTACAATTTCTGACCGATTCATGACATGATATTATGATATCTCAGTTGTACGTAGACCGATTTTATTGATTTTGGTTTTATTAGAAAGGTTATATGCGATTTACATCAGAAAAATGCCTTTGGATTTGGAAAATACAGCAGGCGTGACGAGATATTAATGACAGCAGTTTCGGGTTAGGTTGAAATCGCAGTTTTACGAGTAAAAGATACGTGGTAGCGCCAGCGCCAGTATACACGGTGGCGTATAATTTTTCATGTACTTGGCGTCTAGATAAGAGTTTGTGGTGGGAATAATAGAAAGATAGATAAAGAATAGATAAAGAAATAGTATTTGTTGGTTGTTTCTAGTGAATCACACAGTGGGTCAAGGAACATGAGATAGCACTATAGCAGTCATCTAGAAATGTGTAATACCTAGACCAATCGGTTCTTTTGGAGGTTAATCGCTTTTTGTCTTTAAAAAATTGTGTTTTATCAGCAGTTAGTTGTATATTTATTGGATAATGATCCGAGCCCCAGGTGTCTTCGGAAATATTCAATTTAACTTTGTCATAGATATCTGGAGACGAGACGACAAGATCTAAGTTGGAAAGTTTTTTTCTATAGAAATCTATGTGGGTAAGGGAGTTATAATTTATTAGTATTAAGTCAGAATTATTTACGGAGCTAAGAAGATTAATTCCGTTTAAGTCATTTTTTGTGCAATTACGACAGACGTTATGCGAATTAAAGTCTCCAAAGAGAAGGCTTGGGCCATGAGAGTTTATATAATGAAAAAGCTGATCCCATTCTTGTGAGGAGGTAAGAGTTCCAGGAATTCTGTAACAGCCTACGAGGACAATTTCAGGAGATGTGTACAGAATTTTTATTCCTTCTACTTCCATTTTATCATTAGTTTTACAGAGGTTAGGAATCGTGGAAAAATTTAAAGATTTTCTAAATAAAAATACTGTTGCGACGGTATGAAGATGCCGCACTACAGCTCCGAGTTACATCGTCGCGACGATATGAAGTTGCGGAAACGAGTTCCCGCGCTTCCGGTTGCCAGGAAGCAGCAAACTTTTGAAATAGAAGAGAGCGCTTTGAGAACTCGAACAAAGAAGACGTTTCGTTATAAGTCTCTGAGATTATCGTTATATTGTTAAAAAGTTGTTAGTTCGTTAATAAACTTTATATTTAATTATAATGGATTCTCATGTTTCAACCCCCCGGCGTAACAATATTATTAATTTCATATTGCTTTCTAATACTGTAGCATACGAAATTCAAGAAGTACGAAAAGCGAGCGTACGAAAAGCGAGCGTACGAAACTTCTAGAACATAGGAGGGTTGCCGCCGCGCGGTGCGAGACGCGAGGCGCGGACCGCGAACTCGCGAACCTTCTCGCCTAACGACGCGACTATTGACAACCGCCGCCGCGGATAGCAACCATGCAATATGAATTGAGGGCTCATAGAGGCATTCGGCCTATTTGTCATTCCAGGAGAAAGGACGAGGTAAGACCATCGGCCGCTTTCGGAATTCGGCTTAGGGACTCCGGCAGGAGAGTTCGGCGATAATACCTGGACGCCTGTTGAGTAGGAGAGAACAGAACTCCTCGTGGACATCCCAGTTAGAGCTAGGGGGAGGTTATTCCTGGACGCCCGTTTGTTTTTGGAGAGTTCGGCGATAATACCTGGACGCCAATTACGACTGAGAGAGTACAGAATGATTCTTTTATGTCAAAGATTGAAAATGTTTAAATATTATAAAATGAGAAATTGGATTATGCTCTTTTGTATAATTCCGTTCATTCTGAATTCCTGTTACAATTATCCATTCCCAATCCTTTGTATAACCATGTTCCTCACAATAAACCTTTGTCTGTCCAGAATTCTATTCCTTGATTCCTTTACCATGACTACAATACTAATTTTTACTAATTTTGTTACTAATTATTCTACAAAGTAATAATTCGGCAGTATATGAAGCATTATTATAAAACACATTCACCGTCTACTTCAAGAATTGCTACCCACTTAGCAAACGATTGACTCCACGAGCAAAGAAGTACTGGGGTTCTTCGAAGCCTCCTTCGAGTATCCTCTTTCACAGTACCCAAGGGTTAATGAATAAAATCTCACTGTCGCATGTCGTCCGCTTCCTGGTTTGTTCTTCAAGCCTATGTTGCCAGATTAAAAATGAGCAAAGGACTCTCGATATTGACTTTCACTGATTGTTCCTTTGCCAAAGAGATCCTTCAGGCTACGAAATGACTGGGCTGCGGAATAAATGTTATCTCAATAAAAAATAAACGCAAATGACAGAACGGTACGGTAAAAAAACGTCGGATAATTATGCATCAATCCAATAGATTATATTATTTTATATACAGTTCATATTGTTGTACCATAAGTGCAGAACAGTTCAAAATGTATTACGTTTATTTATAATGTATGTATATATAATTTCTAGAAAACAAAGAGTACTGAATTAATATTCCCATTGATTTTGTTATAGCACGGAAAAAGACATCCTGGAAAGGACAAGGATAGAAACACCCAAAAAAGGATCATCATTTACAAAAGAGAATAATTAGAAATATTAAACCCATCACTAAACAGCATCCACCGAATCGGATAGACACAGTTCAATAAACGACGTTTTGTCAGATGTACTCATAAAACCTTTGCGTTCACGCAGTCAGCTTGTCGGTTCATCTTTTCTGATCGAATGAACGAAACGAGTGCAACACCCAGCATCACTAGGGTGATGAGGTTCGAAACGTGTCTGCCACCCAAGTTGTCGGAGCTTGGTGCCCTCATAGTTGACGTACACGACTCTCGACAGGTTTGCACTGCAAACATGTGCCGCAGTGCGTTAGGCTCGACAATATTCAGAACTTGTGTCGCGTTGGCAATAAGATGTCGATCAGGAAGCGGTGAATGCAGCGAATCTACATAAGTATAAATAGAAAACTGCGTAATCGTGTCTGGGCAAAAAAGTAGGGGCCCATAACCGCACAAATTTTTAAAAAGTATTCATTGTAGACACGTGTTCGACAGTTTTAATAATCGATTCGATAGACTCGATCGCAGAGCACGAATCAAAATTGTTGCCTTCTTATTCTGTAAACTAAACTTCGCAACCTAAATTCTATTATTTAATTCCAAGAGAAGGTAAATCAAAGACATAGAATAATATCCAGATAGCACAGGGACGTCTTATGTACGTCCATAAGACGTCCAGTACTGGACGTCCAGATGTCCAAACGTCCCTTGAACGTCCTGTGAACATCCTGTGAAAGTCCCTGAAACGTCCCAGTTATATCGCAGGACATCCCTAGGACGTCCGGCGTGGACATTCTATGTACGACCATGGGACGTCCGGTGCTGGACATTCCCAGAACGTTTTCTGTACGTCCATGGGACGTCCGGTGCTGGACATTTTCAGAACGTTTTCTGTATGTTCTCTGTACGTCCATGGGACGTCCGGTGCTATCTGGGATAATAATATTAGCTAATTAATTAATTAATTAATTAATTAATATTAATTTACAATTTTAAATAGTGTATTTCATATTCGGAAAAAAATATTCTGTTCTACATATTGAATAAATATTATATTATAAAGAATATTAATAAATAATATTTATTTTGTTAAAAAAAAAGTATTTTTCCCTAAATCTAGAAAGTTCAGAGCGGACATCCCTGAAACGTACAAAATTTAGGTCTGGGTTAGGTCGGGGACGTCCGACAACGGACGTCGACGTTTGGACGTAAACTGGATATAAAATGGACGTCCATGAGACGTC
The DNA here is from genome assembly GCF_026225885.1 of Hylaeus anthracinus. NCBI lineage: Eukaryota > Metazoa > Arthropoda > Insecta > Hymenoptera > Colletidae > Hylaeus > Hylaeus anthracinus. Next base: position 15,502,591 of record NW_026534344.1, on the reverse strand, counting down.
CGGTGCTATCTGGGTATTTTTTCTTACAGTGTTTGTTTCCGAAAATTTCGAAGCTGACGTCGTGTGGGATGGAATGTCATAAACAGTCACAAACAGAACTGTCAAACATACATAGTTTAATAGTACACAATAGTAATATAAGAAATTCATAACTTTTCTAAATGGGAACATTATTAAATCATCTGACATTACATGTGGAAGGTTCCATCGTACTCGGTAATGACAAATTGTGGTTGTGACAAATCACAAAATGTTTTGTTTACGCGACCTACTAGAAGAAATATTCTACATGATGCAAGAGGTTTCACTCCGATTCATCAAGCCATCTCGACGTAATCGGCAAACATATAAAAAAATTACGGTTTTTTTCCTAAAAAAAAACGGGTAAAAAATGACAAATCGCAAAAAGTCTTGATAGCAGGATCACCGGGGGAACATGCTCTACAAGATGCAACAGGTTTCATTCCGATTGGTCAAGCCATCTCGGCGTAATCGGTGAACTTACCTTAAAAAAAAAAATATACATGTCCAATTGAGTAACCTCCTCCTTTTCGAAGTCGGTTAATAAGGATATTTTCTTCCTTAGTATCTCATTTTAATCTTTGGGCGAGGTTATTTCTGAAACTTCACGTTGTCTAAAAAACAAAATGTTTCAAATAGAACTTACGATTAAATTGTATCTAATTCTCTAGATGGACGTGCTTTAGAGGTTACAAACTAACCGTTATTTTTTTTAATGGACCTAAAATATATATTTTCATTTATTATTTATTCTTTGAATTGAGGTATTCTCCCCCCATGCAGGTTATTCGCTTGGCCTAAACTTTAAATTCAACAAGCTCAATACAATTTGGTATATATACTCTTTCAGGTATGTGATAGAACTCACTAAAGTTATTTTTTTGTTTGTAATGATTTTTTTCGTGAAAGAGTTTTCTATAGTTGTTGGTAGTACTGATCACTCACGAGAGTTAGTTTTAGTTTTTGTTTTGAGTATGTTGATACGGTTTATGATCTCCTATAAGATTTATGTTCGACGTTTTCTCATGTATCATTTTTCTTTATTAATACTAATAAATATATTGATATAGTAAGGATGGATTAATTCTTACTGAAACTCTCCATCAGTAATACGTTCTGAAAACGAGTAACATTGATTTCAAACAATGGTATGTTATCAGGTTTTCTTTTAGACTTGGACACAATATAACTGGAACTTTTACAAAACTACATCAAGCTTACGGAGATAGTATTTTACGAAGAGCACGGGTTTTTCAGTGATTTAAGGTATTTTATCTTCAAGAACCGATAAAAACGTCGAAAAGAAACGGTGTCTTGTGTATTCGGATCGTCGGTTAACAATCAGAATAATCGGGGAAGAGTCTTCTGCCGTTAACGTTACGTTACACTAATTTAATTATAATATTTTAAAATATATTAATACTGCTACGAATAATACGGAACAAGTTCAATGATCTAGTAGCGGAGAATTAATTAAATGAAGCAGTGATCTATAATATCGTTATTAATAATTGAATTGTAAATATTTTTTATTACACGTATGTTCTTCGTATCATTATTACAGAGTGACTTTCTTTTATATTTGTTAATGCTGTTTATAAAGGATAACCGACTATTCGAATTTTCTTGATAAATTATATTAATATAATTTTCAACGAATACCGAAATATTTTAGTTAGTAATTACGTATCTTTTTATTTATTAACAAGTTCCCCTTTAAATTCTGCAATTATCATCTAATATTAAATTTGTATCCTTTTTATTTATAATCATATAAAACCACATCAGTTTGACTTATTATTAGTATTTCTCTGTCATGTTCAATTTCTGGGGTCAGCTCTAAAAGGGTTAAACACCAATGAAATATAAAATATCACTTGTACATATCTATTATGCCATGCGCTGGTTCGAAGCGTGAACTTTTCGTCAAGATCGATAAGATTACGATGGAATGCTGGCAATTTGCACGTATTTCCTGGAATAATTCTCCTCTAAAATTGTAAATGTGATACGCAGCGGTTGCATAACCATGGGTGTTTCGGTTCGATGAAATCTCTTTTAAGTGAATACGAACCGGCGGATACGCGTTAGTCCGCGACCAACCTTTCGACGTGACTTTCCAACGATCAAACCCGTTCCTTGATAAGATCGTCGGATGGCGTTACGTTCAAGCAGGTATGCGCACATAATCTCCGATGCTGTTGCACACACGAGGCGGCGGGTGGCGATTTTTCGACTCGTTCCAAGGGACTATCCTTGTGCGATGCGGTAGCGCGGGAAAATGTGCTTAACGGGGTATACTTCGAGGTACTATCTTTACGCACGATGGCCTCCGGTAATTGCAGATTTTATTCGCAATCAGAGCATGAATTTATTGGCCGAGTATAGGAGGTTCGATTACCTCCACTGTCCATTTGCTTGGCAATTGGAAGTAAGCCTTTTGCTCCAAACATATTGGACCACGTTACGCGACATCGCTAATTAGAATCGTTGTAATATCCCGCGACGATCAATGACCAGAATCCTGTACCAATTTGTCATCCGATGGGCAGTTTATAATTTCCTACGTAAAAGTATAAAGATCTTGGTAAAGTTGCGCGGCAGCAATTTATGCGTCTCGCCCGAGGATAGAGAGAACACGAGGATATGTTAATGCGTCTAATGAAATACTCCGAGTTAGAGAATATAGAAGAATTAATGTCCTCGATCGATCTAAAATAAGTACTTAAGAGAAACGCGCCGCTGTACCACGGAAAAATCGTATAAATTATTAGTATTTACTCGGTCGGCTCGATGAAGCTTAACCAGATCCTGGGGTATCGTTTTCCTTCGAGAAGACAAGGGTTAAAATTAACATTTTTGAAAAAGTAGCTGTACTTTTAAATCTAGATATTACTTTAACATACACTGCGGTCCATAACTATAGCACCACTGACGTTTTAGGATTTTTTAAACATAACAGAAAAATTCAAAGAAAGTAGTTGGATAATATGAAGAAGCGACATAAATAATTAATTTCAGAGGAAATATACTGAAATAGACTAAACATATATCGAGATAAAGTCGAAAACATTATAGAATCAGTGCAAAACTATAGCACCACCGTCATTTTCATCACACTTCAAGCGTGTTTGTCACAAAATTTTCATCTAATTCAGAGTTTTATTTATTAATTAATACAATGTCACGCGGTAAATATCTTACTGAGAAAGAGCAAGGTGAAATTTTAGCTTATAACAAGCTAGAACTGGGAATTAGGGAAATTGCACGTAAACTTGGGCGATCCCTTAAAGTTATATTAAATTTTTTACGTAATCCGTCGAAATATGATGTGTATGAAGTTAGCCCCGCACTTTTGGAATTTTTAGTTTTTCTTTCTCATGCCGTATTGTGCTACATTTGTGTTGAATTGTGCCGTAAATAAGAGATCGATAACATCAATAACAATTAAGAAAAGAAATAAGTGAAATAAGCCGAAGCTGTCGGCAAAGATCAAATGGAACAAGTTGTTCCCAACAACGTGGGAACTCCATGATAAATGGACACTTTCAATCCCGAGCTTGTGGATTTATCGAGGCATTACTGCACTCCGCTACCCGCGAGCACGTGCGAATGCGAATCCAAATTCTTAACGTCTGATTCCTAACTTTGCCAATGCTGCGAAATTTGGAGATCTGACGAGATTTTGTAATTAGAAAAAGTTGTTGTGGTAGGGTGTGAGTCCTGCGAGTGGGTTGAATTCAAGAATCGGAAAAGATACGATTAGTCCTGTTTATTTCAATGGTTCCAAAGATTGACGATGGAGTAGAAATCGCAGACGACTCTGACGCGAAGTCAGATAGCTGCTGGGAATTGGTATCTCCCGGTAAAGGGTAACCGTAGGGTCGGTATCTCCCAGTAAAGGGTAACTGTTGGGAAGGTTAGGTAAAGAATAAGAAAGGAAAGATTGGTATCTCCCAATTAAGGGTAACCGTAGGATCGGTATCTCCCGGTAAAGGGTAACCGTTGGGAATGTTAGGTAAGGATTGAATTGTATCGTTAATAATTCTAAACAAATAATAACTCGAGCGGTAAAGATATTATGTTGTGGGGTCGTTACACTGGTTAGGATTGCTTATTCCAATGGTGAAGGTTTAATAATGATTTAACAGACCTTTTAAGGTTAACAAATGATTATATATTCAAAACTGAATAATTCTAATAATATAATTGTACAGTGTCGAGTTGTCGCGGTTAGTGTATGAATTTAATTACCTAATTGTTGCACGGTGTTAACGCACTGGCGATGCGGGGGTCGAGAATGCTTCTATGCCGTAATAGATTTTGTACCGTCCTTGCAGATCTATATGGTTAATGTTGATCAAAAGGGATCTGAAGCCCGATCTCACTGAAGCGCAATTCTGAAGACGATCGACGTAACTTTACCAAGTAACTCTTCCGTACTAATCCCCCGAGTAACGAAAATCATGGGTTTATATACCCCTAGATATTGGTGGGGATACGTCAGTGATTCCCATATATGGAAATTTGGCGGTTGAGATTTTCGTTACTCAGAGGTGAACATCTGTGTGGCTCTAGGGAAAGTTTAGATAAGGGTTACCCACGCAACGCGAGTTAAAAGATGATTCTGAGAAAAGTATGGTACAGCTGCAGGGTGCATTTCGGTAAAACCAGACTCCACAGTCCAAGGGGTAGATAAAATAAATGAACTCGAGCTTCGAAAAGAACGGGTGTGCGCACGTAACATTTTATTGACTCTCGACCTAATCTCAATTTTTAACGCAGGTGTCTCGTGTATCGTAAGTAGCACAATTTAGCACAACTTGCAGAATTCGATTAAATTTTTTATTCCTTAAAATTCAACATTTTTTATCTGCAAAGTGAATAGAGATATCGAGTTTCTATCAATGGTACAATGTAGCACAAGTTAGTACGAATCTTTTTCTGGAAAAAAAGTCTGTTTCAGCAAAAGTCCGGGGCTAGTATAGTTTTGGTTTTATTTCTTTTCTTAATTGTTATTGATGTTATCCATCTCTTATTTACGACACAATTCAGCACAAATATAGCACAACACGGCGCAAAAAAGAAAAACTAAAAATTCGAAAAGTGTGGAGCTATCAAAAATTTTGTTTTGTTCAATTTTCTTAAGTACGCTTTGACTTACAGAGTTGCGGTTTACGGCACAATTGAGCACAAATATAGCACGATACGGCACAAGAAAGAAAAACTCAAAATTCGAAACGTGCGGGGTTAACTTCACACACATCGAAATATGGCCAAAATAAGAAAGGAGGACCTAAGAAGAAACTGTCCCCACGTGCTGAGAGGTTATTAAAATTGGGAGCAATAGTTTGATAACCTGTCGAGAAATGCCAGCGGAATGTAGACTTGAAGTGTCACGTTGGACTATTTAACGTGTCTTCAGAAGAAATCCAAAACATTGCCAGACAAAAACTAATTTCAGCACCCGTTCTTTCTAAACGCCACAAAATAGCAAGAATGGAATATACCCGCGAAAACGTGAATAAAAACTGTGATCATGTAAGTTTAATGTTAATCGACAAAATAAGAGGCGACATTTTCTTCTATTTAACGTTCTATGTTAGGTAATATTTTCCGATGAGAAAAAGTTTAATCTCGATGACCCAGATGGGTTCAATTGTTACTGGAGAGACCTACGAAAAGGCCGAAAATATTTCTCTAAACGCAATTTTGGAGGGGGAACGTTAATGGTATAGGATGCGTTTTGCTCGAGTGGCAAGCTGGAATTAGCGTTTCCTTTATCCAGAATGAATAGTTTAGAGTACCTTGGAATATTGGAGAACAATTTGTTGCCGTTTATTCATTCGAAGAACCATATTACTTGGACGTATCAAAAGTCGAGCAACACTAAGATGGTTTCAAACACTTAATGGGTTAGTCGCAGTCAGGAAAATGGAAACGGACAGTTTCTTCTGTGTTTTTCTTTTACGGTATTAAATAATAATTTTTATTAATGAAATGTAAATATATTACAAAGTATGTCTTAAAGAACTATAAAAGAATTTTTGTTTTAAAAAAAGGTTAATTCATTTCGTCATAACAGGCGATGACGTGGGTGGCCACTTGGTTTGCGGTGAGCAAGATTTCTTCAAACTGGTGCACCTGAAAACAAAACTAAAGGTAGATTTAGAAAATATATTAGACTAACGGGTCCCTGATCGATGGATTTTTTATTTTCTTGTATATCTTTTTTTTAATTTATTGAATCGCTTAATTTTAGTGAAAAAATTGAAAATCAACTTCAAATGTACCCCACCTTGTTTTAAATTAATTTTTTCCAAAATCCTTCGTTCAGAGACCCGTTAGACTACTCTATTTTCGAAAGCTACCTTTGTTTTTGTTTTCAGGTAAACTAGTCTAGAGAAATCTTGCTCACCGCAAACCTATGTTTTTAAATCATCGTTTACGTCATCGGCTGTTATGACGATATAAATTAGACGTTTCTTAAAACAAAAAATATTTTTTAGTTTTTTAAAACATGTTTTATAATATACTTAATTGTTACTTATGGAAATTATTATTTAATAACTAAAAAAAAATCACGAAGAAATGTCGTTTTTCCTCTTCCTGACTGCGACTAACCCCTTAATATAAATTTATTAAACTGGCCAGCATGCTTTCCGGAACAAAATCCGATGGAATATTTATGGAGTATGATGGTATGGCGTATTTATGCACACAGCCAACAATTTTCGAACATTTCGCAGTTAAAAGAAGCTGTACTAAAATCCTGGAATGAAATTAACGATGAAAGTTTGAAAAAAACTAGTTGAGAGTATAGCAAGTCGCACATGTGAGTTAATCGAGAAGAAAGGAGGTCCTACTCATTATTAAATCATTCCCTTTTATTCATTGAAATTATAATTTAATCATTACATTATAATTTAATATTGTTATTATGTTATAATTTCATTGGCGCTATAGTTGTGCACCTATGAAATATCTATAGTATTATTATTAGTTGTCTTAAATATATGTTATGTTCGCCGTTTTAACATTGCTATAGTATATTTTTAGCATCTTTCACATGATACTATTAAAAATTAGAAATTAATAATTAAATCTATTGTACAAAACGCACGAAAATTGTAGCGGTGCTATAGTTATGCACCGTAGTGTATTTAATTTTCTGCATGCTCCTTAAAAGTGTGGTTTTTGATTAGAAAAGATTTTGATGAAATTGCAGATCAATTGGATAAGAGGAACATGTGGCGCATTTAAGTCGATAATTTAAAAAACTTTACATCGCATTGAAACCATATTTAATTATGAATGGAATAATTGTGAACATTTACTGTAATTGAAATAAACCAAATAAGATTTACTCGTTATTTTCTAGTTAGATTAGATTAATTTAATCTACACTTTTAGATTGAAGGTCATATTATGTTACATAGTTGAACTCGTTTCGATGCCGGATGCAATATGCAAAGGTTAAAAGTATGTAATTTCATTTTAAAGAAAACGTTATTGGCCTTGATAACTCAAAAAAGAAATGACTGAGGGAAAAAATATAATGACTGTGTTCGTCCTATGAAACTCCTAATTCTGATCGAAACATTTGTCCTATCTACAAATCCAATAGAGACACTTAGATGTTTTGTTTCTCATGATTCGCCCTCTATATTGTACTTGTAAACATTTCTTCGCAATACCAAATCAGTTTTCAATATTTATAATTTTTTTAAAATACAAATAAAATCAGTACCCTTAGTAGCACAAAAACATTGGTTAAATGTTTTTTTTTTCAAATATTAAAGAAATATTTTTTTTAGCCACTCTATTTAAGATGAAAAGAATATTTTTCTGAATATTGTATAGATATATACAAAATATAAGACTAATATTAAATGAACGTGAATTGAAAGTGGTTAGAATGAACAAGAAATATTTCTAACACATTCAGAGGTTTTAGAAACAAGATGCAAGAGATCCAAGTTCAATATTCCATACATATTTAGAAATAGGACAAAAAAATACATACAATATAAAAGAAACGTTTAAAAGATATTTTGATAATGTCAAATTTATGTTTAGAAGATGTGTTTTGAATATTCGGACAATGTTGAATAAATTTTAGAAATGGAAAGATTAAAAAAAAATTAAATTAAATTTTATATGGTGTTTTATTTATTGATAGATTTTACTTTATTACTTATTTCTTGTGATTGGATTCCATGAAAACGACGAAATAAGTTGTTCAATAATTTTAGCTGCTTCCTCACTTAGCCATGGATGTTTTCGTTCAACCGATTCATATTTTACGCTTATATAGTGACTCGCATTTATATTCGGACACCTTTTAAAACATAATTCCCTCTTTTGAAATTGGTCTAAATGACTTGATTTTTTTTGAAAAGCTAGAAGAATTGGTTTACTAGATGACAACGACAAAAATGTTGATAAAGTCTTAACCGGTTGAAATTACAAAGGAAAATGTAAGGGTCACTTTTTTTAATTTTTTCGTCCAAGCCTATTGTTGCAGACAGATCCAACATTTTCGGTTGTTATACTTTATTCAGTTGTCAGTGTTATATAGTATGTTTATTAATAATTTGGTTTATGGTTATTGCTGCGGGCGGACAGTAGAAATAAAGGTTATTTCGAAACTAGAGGCAAATAAGGCATCCAACTTGTTTATCCATTGTGGAAGTGTATTTTTGTTAACATGGTGATGTATGTATGTTACACCTACAATGAAAATTTAAAACATACTTTTATATTCAATTATATTAAATAATTTATTAAAATTCTATTAAAGCGAGTAGACACAATATATTTTGTTTTTTTTATTTGATGTGTATGTGCAGTGCCGTCTTTAAGGCAGGGCCCGCAAGGCGATATTAATAATTTTGTTTAAAATTTTATTTTCGTAAGAAAATTACAAACTAATTATACGCACGCATGGTTTATTTAAAAAACTTTTCTTCTAGATTTCTTCGCAAAATCAGCTATTAATTCATCAAAACCGATGGTTTTTAGTAGGTCAGATTCTATGCTCATTAAACTTAGGTAGTTTAATCGTGACTGAGTCATTGTACTTCTATGGTCTGACTTTATTAATTTTAATCGGGAAAATGAACGTTCTCTAGCGCAATTCGTTATCATGAGTATTAGAAATATTCGTAGACTGATTTCAATATTTGGGAATGTGGAAGAAAGAAATTCTTTTTTCAATTGCAAGTATAGGTTTGCAATAAATAACACTTCATATTTACGCGTTTCACTGAGGTACTGTTTATAATGTAAACATTCCAATGTTAAGTTGTCTGCAGCGATGTCTTAATCATATTTTTTAGCAAGCTTTTCACAGCATTCTTTTATTTCTTCATACTTCATATCTGGTAGAGCAATGAAAAACTTATAATCATCATTCACCGATTCGTAAGCAGCGTTTCTAGTTCTTAAATTGGAACAAAGCGAATCGATTACTGGATAAAAAATCTCTATTTTGAGTCCTTCAAAGCGAGTAAGTTTTACGGTTCTCCTTCTATTTATATGATCAGATGTAGATTCAGTTTCGTAAATATCAGTAAAGCTTTTTGCTTTTTCTCAAAACGCATCAAATTTTTCCCTAATATCCGATAAGTACGGTTCTAAGGAATTCAAAAGACTGCATGCAATATACAAATCCATATTTTCTCTCTGTAAATTTTTAGACGTATCATTAATATGTGTCAGAATTTCATACCAAACTACAGTCATAAAGACATTTTCAAATTTTTTAATTTGCTTTAAAATAGACTTAGCTTTAATTCTTATCTCTTTAGACTGCGTATCGTCCTTGGATAGATCATCTAGAGCTCCAGTAATATCGGGATAGTTTGTATAAAGAGCTGCGATCGCATCGATTCGAGCTGACCATCGAGTAGCGGATAGCGATTTAACAACTTTTTTTTGGTCTCTAAATATGACAATAGTTTCTGCCATCTATAAGTCGATGCCAATAAAAATGTGTATAAAAGTTGTACGAAATAAAAATATTTAACAACTGCCGTAACACATTCAGCTGCTTTAACACTAATTAAATTTAACGAGTGCCCTGCACAAGGAATATAATCCGCGTACTTATTAATTTCTCTTATCCTGGTTTGCAGTTCTGAATATCGCCCAGACATAATCGATGCGTTATCGTAGGATTGACCTCTACAGTCATTTATATCAATATCATTATCTTTGAAAAATTTGACTACAACTTCGGTTAAGTATTCAGCATTATGTCCTTCTATAGGAACGAACATTAAAAAACGTTCAATAGGCCCTTGATCTGTAACGTAACATACGGTGAACGTTAATTGATCCAGATGAGTAATGTCTGGCGTAGAATCCACGGAAAAAGAATAATATTTTGACTTCTTTAACTCAGTTATAATGCAAGCAAGAACTTTTTCACCCATAAGGCCTATAAATTCCTCACAAATACTTGCTGATAAGTATGACGTTACGCCATGTCCTTTATTTCCGTAGGTGTTAATGTGCTCTTTAAGCAAAGGGTCATACTCGCTTAGTAATTCTAAAATACCTAAGTAATTGCCATTATGACTAGATCCGAATCGTTCATTGTCACCTCGAAAAGGAAGACCACGTGTAGCAAGAAACTTTATAGTATCAGTTATCCGACGTAATACTTGAATCCAATAATTTTTCTCATTCTTTTGTTAAATTGTTAATGCATTCTCTACACTACCTATTTTTTTTCTCCGTTTAGAATAAATAGTCAAAGATTGTTTAAGGGCTTTACTTTGCTCGTGCTCCGTAATTCGCTCTGGATGTTTCCAATCATTGAATCCGTAAAATGTAAATTGATCTTTTTCAGATGAGAAAAGTCGACATACAAAGCAATAAATATGTATGTCCAGTTAACAGTGAATATGATAACCACTCACGCTCTATTATTTCATTATTTTTAAGTCTTAATTGGAATAATGATCTGTTCAGAGTTCTCACTTTTGGTTTATTTCCTTCTTGATAAACTCGTGCAGATTTTGAGAAATCTTTGTCCTTATTGTTGCATGAATCTGGATTTTTTTTGCAACCAGTATAATCGTAATTTTTCGTTGATTTCACCCCATAGGGCAACATCAGTCGAATAACTTTCATTTTTTTCTGAAGTGGTTCTCAATACTGTCTCCTCTATGGTTCTGTTGTTTATGAGAAGTTGTGTAACTACTGATAATTCCGGTTTTTGTGAAGAGTTAAAATCTACTTGATCTACTGGTTCGTTTTGAATAACATTCGCTGGCAAATCATCGGTACCTTTTTGCGTTTCATCATTTTCAAAGATAGAAGCAGCATCTGGCTTTAAAAATGAAATTATTTTCGGTAACTTCTCAATTCGCTTTTGCTCTTCTTTTGTAAGACACGATTCATGCTTTTGACGTAGTTTAGATTATTGGATAAATAATAACACAATACTACCTACATGAACTGTCCGATACATCGCGTGGAAATCTGGTAAAGAGACTATTGACTATTGACAAAGGCGTATAAAAAAAAGGTTTCCCTATAATTTGATGAATTGGGAAATTTCTCTTTATGTAAAACAAAAGTCCGAAGTATTTCTGAATTTGTATCAGTGCGACTATTGCCTGAACCGTGTTCCACGTTCAAGACTATAACTTCAACAATTTCTCAAAATTTGATACAACATTCTTGAAATGCGTGTCTTTCAAGAAATACAAAAAACAAATTGGACTTTTTTTTTAAATTGTACACCGTTGTAGCTCGTTAAGAGTAATCGTTGGTGTAATAAAGCCTGTTGAGGTATTTCAGTTAAATACTCAATTAATGATATTATTAATATTCAGACTCAACGTCAATTTGTTTATTACAAAATAGTCAATAATATACACACACAATGATCGCGGCGATACAACAAAAATAACAGTTTTATAATGGCAAAATAACAATTCTCTGATTTGCATGTTTTCATTTTAAAAGGTATCTCGGGAAAAGGAAGCAGGCGTAAAAGCACGTGTTATCAAGCAAAAATTACGCACATACGCTCCATCTGCTAATTTAGCGCGTACCTCTTTCGCACTCATACTATTGTTTTCGCGTGTGGAAGGCGGGCTATTTGAACTGTTTACTTCAACAAAGCCTATTTCATTGACATTAATTCAACGTATTGCGGAAATCATGATTCCGTGACGCTTCGACGCATTCGCGATATCAAAGGGTCAAGCACCGACACACTTGGTGAAACTCGCATCGGGATCTAGGGAGGCGTGAACGGAAAAGGTTGAGACGACACTTGAGGGGCGATCGTGATAATGGTAACGGTGATCATCGACAGGAAGGTGGTTTGATTGGACGTGCACGGATCGCGTAATTAGACACGCCTCATATCTCGTCGATGGCATTGGGCAGTCATGGTGCGGCGAGGAAGAAGAGACGACGGAGGTGAGAAAGATGCTCCGTCGGAGGATTCAGTGGGTAAAGTTACAATATCCCCCTCGCGTACGTAGGTGTTTGAACGCTGCTGTCCGTGTGTGTCTTCATTACGGACAGCCGTGAGAGCATTTAGATATTATCGTAATGGCAATTACCCGGCTGATCCCTTGGCTCGGTGCTCGTTCGCCAACTCCTTTACCGGTCGGTGGCCACACCGACTAATATTGGTTTTGCTCATTATACCGATCTCTTGTCGATCGTACCTGCACCACCGTCGTCGTAGTAGTCGTCGTAATAGCCCTTGTTCTCCGCGTCATCGTGAGTGTGTGGCCACCGGCCGAGTCCTGGTCCTTCCGGCCGGCACACCGTAAACTCCTCCTTCGTTTAGCCAACGATCGTGGATGTCAGCGCCCAAGGTAGGATTGGGAAACCTCGTCGCATTGGATGGCTCCAAATCACTTTATAGATTTCTCATAAAACAACACACTGCGTGTAAAAGGTGTTGGGTTAAGGGGTTAGTCGCAGTCAGGAAAATGAAAACGGATACTTACTTGTGTGTTTTTCTTTTACGGTATTAAATAATAATTTTTATTAATGAAATGTAAATATATTACAAAGTATGTCTTAAAGAACTATAAAAGAATTTTTGTTTTAAAAAAAGGTTAATTCATTTCGTCATAACAGGCGATAACGTGGGTGGCCACTTGGTTTGCGGTGAGCAAGATTTCTTCAAACTGGTGCACCTGAAAACAAAACTAAAGGTAGATTTAGAAAATATATTAGACTAACGGGTCCCTGATCGATGGATTTTTTATTTTCTTGTATATCTTTTTTTTAATGTATTAAATCGTTTAATTTTAGTGAAAAAATTGAAAATCAACTTCAAATGTACCCCACCTTGTTTTAAATTAATTTTTTTCTAAAATTTTTCAATCAGGGACCCGTTAGTCTAATATATTCTCTAAATCTACCTTTATTTTTGTTTTCAGGTATACCAGTTTGGAGAAATCTTACTCACCCCAAACAGAATGGCCACCCACACCATCGCCTGTTATGACGAAATGAATTAACCTCTCTTTAAAACAAAAATTTTTTTATAGTTCTTTAAGATATATTTTGTTATACATTTAAATTCATTCATAAAAATTATTATTTAATACCTTAAAAAAAACACAAGAGAGTGTCCGTTTTCATTTTCCTGACTGGGACTAACCCCTAAAGTGCGCAAAGTGGAATACATACCTCCCTGATCAAATTATATTAAACAAGAGCATTTGTATGAAACTGGTTTGTATTGTACATTTTATAATCAGAGCCTTTTTGCCAAGTGCGTTACAGAAACGAAACGGGCGAAATATTTTTTGTATTATTAGGTGTGATTCGTTAATGTAAAGTTTATATATTGTTAACCCTTTGCGGTCGTATTAAATTTAGGGATGGCTATTGTATTGGTCGGAATTAATTTCCGAAGAACAAGCAGTGATACATAATATGCAAGCTTATGAAGGATAAACAAGATTTATTAATTCTTTTGTGGACTTTAGATATATGTTTACACAATAATGTATTTTAATGTAACGTTTTTATGTAAAAATTATATTTTATAGTTCTCCATCATGTGGTATCTTTCGGTAACTTTCTTCTTGCTACTTTGGTGTATTGTTTTTGAAATGTTTTAAGAAGCCAGAATGCCTAATTACACTTAAACACAATTTGTAAAGTATTATTTGGAATTCTACCAAGTATTTTCGACTACTTGGTATTTATTAGAATCTGTTACACAAAAAATAACAATATTCAATATATTTTTCTTTGAAAAATTTAATATGTAGATATTTCACCCACTGGTACCTATATTCTTGTATAACTTAATATAATTACTAACGATCTTTTCATTAATCCATTATTACACTAATATCTTAGAATCTATTACTATTGTCTCGTGGCTTAAATCTTTTCAGTCTGCGGAATACAACATAAAATTAGTATGGTTCTTTGTTGTGGTGGCTGAGAGTAGACATACGACCGGAACGGTAAAAAAGTTTTGGTGGTTGAAAGTAGACATACGACCGCAAAGGGTTAATATTTATCTAAAGTAAATAGTTTACCTAAGAATGAGTGATTGTGTCGCTTGTTTTTGCTACAATTCATTGGCAAAAGGATATATCAGAATAAATTATCTCAAAGATGTACAAGGACGTGTCCGATAAGCCATGAACGTAATCCAATGAATATTAATGGTTTATTTGTTAGATTTTAAGTTTTATGATAACGTTTTTGACCTATCGAGCACTAAGTTGTAGATTTTTTGGACAAATTTTCATGGAAGTGAGCAAAACTGGTTGCCTCATCGTTAATCATTGTTTCTCCTTATGCGGATTTCCGTATAAAATCCCCTTTTCGTCTCCAATAACAATTAGATGAAGAAATAAATTTCTACCTAACTGGACAAATGGTTGTATATTGAATCTTGTTTACAACTGCAACTTTATTTAGCACCTACATTCCTTATCTTTATACTTACTCCAATGTTTTAAACTCTGTTGTTTTGTGGATCATGAAGTTTTGAGCTTTGTAGCTAATTCCTGGATGGCTTGTTAGGGACCAGCTTCAATTTTAGCCAATACCACATTCTTATCGAACTCAAAAGGTTTTCCAGATATTATATCGCCTGAACAATTTAAATCACTATTTCCAAATTTTGTGAAAACAATGCAGACATGTTCTGGTATCCAAGGCAACAGAATGAACAACATACACAAATGATTATACGTAAATTTATATAATTAACTCCTTAGAGTACAATGTCGTGTCAGAGACGTGAATATCCAAACGTGTGACCGACCCTGTTATCGTTATTGGAACACACGTTTATGGAAATTAAATTGTTAGGGAAAAGGTTGAATAGAATGTATACATATCGTCTATCTTTCGATTTTTCTTATTTTATAAATACACTACATACACCTAATACATTGGCGTATAAATGAATCATTTAAGTTCATTTCTTAAACACGGATGACGTGAATACACGTAATCGTTATCTTCATGTATCTAAATGAATTTTTAAATGGTCCAATTTCTGCTTGGAAATGCCATGTTAAATGTTTCATAAATTGAAAAAATTGTTTATACGTTTCTATTATATTTCGTAATGACTGATCCAGATGACTTTGCTTTAGACCAAGGCTTCTTAAACTATGGGTCACGACCCCAAATGGAGTCGCTTAAGCGATATAATAATATATTATTATAAGTAGGTTTGGAGTAGTACTTGGTCGAGTCCAGCGATAGTAAATATTATTAATGTATATGATGTCTAAAGCGGATATAATTATAGCAATAATTATAAGTCACATTTTTTATTCCTCCGACAGAAAGTAAAACCAAGTTTGATCATTTTAAATTTTGCGCCGTCTCCGAAAATGTTGAATTATATTTAATACGCTATATTTAATAATCTAATCAAAATCATCAAGATCTGGTGAATATTAATGCAGTTTAAGTAAAAATTATTTCATACTTTTCATTGCATTTTGCCATACTTCTAAGCAATTATATCTAGAGTTGGCGAGTATTCATATAAATTAACTAGAAATTATTTTATACTTTTTAGTACAGTTTAAATGTGTTTCGAAATTGGTTATATTTCTTTTTTCCAAAAATGATTCTATCACTTAATTACGTGTTACTTTATAGGATTACCATTATAATGAAAACTTTGTATATAATAAAATAATGTATTAAAGGTAAGCAACAGTTAGGGCAGATTACAACTCATCTAATGAATTAACCGGAGAGTGTATCGTGAGTACGAATCTGTATAGCGTGGCATGGATGGAGTGATGAAAGAGAGCAAGGTGTTCAACGTCAGGTTGATAATTCTCTGTCCTTCTTTCATATATAAACGCGAGTAGGGAAGTTTTATCGGTGGAGCGCAATGGAAGAAAAGGAACCTAATTGAGTGTCCTCGCCCTGGGTGTCCGATGTTGTCCGGCGTTGTCGCCGCTACCTGAGGGCGTGGGCGCCCTGATATGAGTTACGAGTCTGTCGTATTGCACGGGAGAGACCACGAAGCGGTCATGGTGGTCCTACCCGTCCCGAGATACGAACCATTTATACACGGGGACCGCATCCAACAACGAAGGTATACGGCACCTTCGCCATTTTATTTATTCCTCGTACATGTCCGATTGCGGATTATCGGTAACGTAGACGTGACTTCGCCGCTGTACAACACTTCTGTTTCCATTCTGCAAATATTCCGTGATATTCTTCGATGACGATAAAAATCTGAGGGTCCTTACTCGTTCCATGCTTCAAGAAAGAATTTGAAGAAGCTGGCAACGTCGCAGGAATTTTCTGGGTAACTCACTTCGCCTGGCAACATAACTTTACATTACAATACATGGCACACCCTATGTCGATATCTTTTCAGCCTTCTCGTAAAATTTTTACGAAAATTGAATGGCATCGAAGGCATATTTATAAAAATCAGCGTACCAAATTTTATGATAAATCATTTCTGTGATATTCAGCCGAAGAGAAGCTAACAAAACGACATTCATAAATACCGAATTTTGCTCACCAGATACATGGCATCGATGCTCTATACACAAGACATTCGGTAACGAGTATTAGAATCTTTAAGGGATTAATCTACAGGGTGGTCCACGCAATTGTTTCAAGTCATAACTCGGTTATTATTGCATTTATGAAAAAATGCCAAAGGAGAAAGATAAATGGTTCGAGGAGCACTACATCTGTAGGCCTTTAAATTCCTTATAGATGCAGCAGTGCATATGCAATTAACAATTGCATTATTTATTTAAATAGAAATGCATATTTTTGTTTATACAGATCGATTCTTCTGCTCATTCTACGTAACAAATGATAAGGCAAAAAAATGGCAAAAAAATTATTAGATCTCGAGATATTTTCAAAAAATGTCTTTATTGAAGAAGATGCTCAAACGCTTCATGACTAGTAAGGTAAATACGCTTGCAAAGCTAAACACCCTTTCGACATTGTTACCATAACAGAAACTGATTTGTACGAGTAACCATTTCATCATTCAGTAGCAATTCACACATCATAACTCGAGTACGAAAACGACTTTGAAAAAGTGTAACTGTATTTCACTAAATACAAGAAAATGTATTTTACTAACAGTGAGAAACAAGATTTGTACGACACTTTTGTGTTGTGTGATGTAGATAATTTAAACGCAGTTATACAAACGATAAAGAAACGTTATTAGACTGAGATGGGCATTATTTAGATAAAAACATTATTTAAATAGAAAATCGAATAAAGATACATAACTTTATCTTTATTCGATGACTGCCGAATAAAAAAATGTATTCGAAGTAAATGTACTCAAAGGATAAAGATAACTTAAATTATTTTTATTCGAAGGCTAAAGATACCTGCTTTATCTGCAGAAAGTTTCAATCGTAAGATACTTTTCCGCGTTTGTATATTTATTCGACGGCTAGAGTTACCTAGTTTCTCTCCAGAGATATTCATCCGTAGGTTATTTTCGCATTTTTATTTTTAACTGAAGTTTCATTCGTCGCGTGGGATAACTTTCGTACTTTTATCTTTATCCGAAATTATCGAATAAGGGTCGAATAACTTTTCAAGCGGTATTTACTGTTTAGTCGACGGTTGTAAAGTATAGTTATACATAATTATACAGGAGTAAGGAAGTGTATACTTGTGCATATAGACGTGTACTGTAGATATAAATTATGGACTTTTTAAATGTTTATAGGTATTGTTATTGCAAAATTCCTATTGTTTGCTACGACTCGGCAACGAGTAACCGATCGAGATGATTTCATGATGTCCCCATGTAGAAAAATTTATAAATTCCTTAATGTTTATAACTATTGTTATTGCAAAATTCCTAGTGTTTGCTGCGACTCGGCAACGAGTAACTAGTCGAGATGATTTCATGATATTCCCATGTAGAAAAATGTATAAATTTCTTAAATTGATATTATTTATTTTAATTTCAATTTTAGTAAGTGTACCTATATTTGAATCTTATAAAATTAGAACATGTATATTTTATCCATTAAACCAAATTTTATTTTGACTAATTACAGGAACATTTATTATATTAACATGATTAGGAAGACAATTAATTGAATATGCTAATATTGAACTTAGTCAAATTTGAACATTCATGAAATCTTAATTGGCATAAATTAATATTATGTTACGAGCCAGGGCGATAGCGACGCGCGTGTGAGCCTAGCGAGTGGGATAGATTTGAGAATTGAACCAATACGATTAATTATTGTGTATCAATGGTGCCGAAGGCTGAGGATAGATTAGACAATGCAGACGACTCTGACGCGAAGTCAGGTAGCTGCAGGAATCGGTATCTCCCAGTGAAGGGTAAGTAGAGTAAGAGTAGTACCTACCTAAAACCGTTGTTGGGTAACGGATGCAAACAATTTTTCTAGATAACAATAGCTCCCCTCTGTTAAGTAAAAGTTAATTATTAGATTGTCCCAAAAGTTTCGTCCGTGACTTGCACTCGTTTATTTTGTGTGACAGTGTTTATACATATAAATAGACAACTTAATTTCTTAGATGTTAATGTTGTGACATTAATGGAGTAAAATGAATGGTACGCAATTCAATAATGTAACATTAGACATAAAATATTGTGTATATATTGCTATTTAAGGAAATGGAAGAAACTTTTGGGACAACCTAATAAATAACGTATGACTAGTTATGTATTCCCGTATATACGAAACCACAGATAACGCTCCACATCCGAAAAAAGGTGGAAACAAAATGTTCGCGCACTTAATAATCGATCATTTATTAATACTGCACGTTCAGTATTAGTCCGGTGATAAATCAAGCCATCCTTCTTTTATGGTTTGCATTCGCTCGTATATCTCGTAAGTTCCGGGGTAAAAGATAGAGCGAAAGAGAATGAGCAACATTTAGGAAAAGTGGGCGAGACAGAGACGACAAGGATTCCTCGTACGAAGACTCATCCGAAGATTTCTCGCTCAGCTTCAGTTCGCGTAGAGTATATACATACATTGTTAGCTCGGTTTACGAGGCACGTTTTAAGCTCTTTATGCTCGCGTTTACGTTCCTTACACCCTTACGTTTACGATCGTTACGGATGCCCCTCACGGCCTTTCTGCGACAACTCTCGACATCCTCCTCCACTGACACTGGGATCAACGGGTTTCAACCACGGTTAAGAACAGGTCCCGCCACCCTTTCACTCCTCTACCCCTGAGATCCTCCGTGTACTGTATCTCTAAATCCTTGTTATCCCCGAGCAGACCTGCTCGGGCTGCCCTTCTCGGACCGTTGCGAATCGACCGAGGGCTGGGCTAGATATGAAAAATAAAGGAATTCATAAATTGTTGCAACTGTGATCATTGCGAAAACCCCTCCGGCAGCAAAATGTAAGGGGTGTCGTCGATTTCAGGCCAAACATACGTGAAATAGTAGGTTTTTTTGCGATAAAAAGTGATAGAAAGTGGTGACAAATAAAACAAGGACAAATCTTTTGTTATGGGACCAAATGGCAAATGCTCTTACAGATGCAAGAAGTTTCAATCCGATTGGTCCATCAGTCTCGGAGTAAGAAGCAAGACAACATTTTTCTGTTTTTTTTTTGTGCAAATAAACAGGTAAAAAATGACAAATGACAAAATGTTCTGCTGAAAACACAAAAATACCTCAAAATTACGGTTTCTTGTTAAAAAAAAAACGGGTAAAAAAATGACATATTGCAAAAAGTCTTGATAACGGGATCACCGGGGAAACGTGCACTACAAGATGCAACAGGTTTCATTCAGATTGCTCAAGCCATCTCGGCGTAATCGGTGAACATACCTTTAAAAAAAATATATACATACAGGGTGTCCCAAAAATGTTGTAACACCTTGAAAGAGGTGGTTCGAGGCGTGATTTGAAACAACTTTTTCCTTAGTCAAAATGTTTTCCGAGGCTTCGTTGAGGAGATATTAACGGAAAACACTGACTAATCAGAGCTCGCGTATACCGTTGGAGCGGCCGTGGTACTGAAGGCTACGCGCTAGGCGGCCGCGTCCAATGTCCTTCCATACGCGTCGAGTCACTTGTTCGCGTACGAGCGCGGCCGCTTAGCACGTAGCCTTCAGTACCACGGCCGCTCCAACGGTATACGCGAGCTCTGATTAGTCAGTGTTTTCCGTTAATATCTCCTCAACGAAGCCTCGGACAACATTTTGACTAAGGAAAAAGTTGTTTCAAATCACGCCCCGAACCACCTCTTTCAAGGTGTTACAACATTTTTGGGACACCCTGTATATACATGTCGATTTTAATGTACAAAGTGCAATGCATACGTTTTCATATGTTTTCTAATAATATATTACTTACAAAGTTGATCGATGCAATATTTCTTTTCGCCGAAATGTAATTTCATTTTTATGTCCGACCACATAAATCAAGTTTAAATAACCATCTTTGCCAAATGCAACATTAACATTTCTAGATACGTCAAAATAGATATGATAAAATAACGGTAAGTTTAATCTTTTGCAATGACCGGGGCTACGATATATTTCTCTATATATTTTCTCTGTATATTTCTCTATATATTTTAAGCACTCTATATATTGTACGTCCTATTTTATTTGAACACACTAATCATCATCGCTTTCGAGGGACGAGTTTTACAAAGATAAGACAAAAACAGAAGTTAAAATGCCTGGGACAAAATGAAAGCACATTAGAGATGTGTTTTAACACTATACTAATCAAATGGCCATTTTCAAAATTTTATCTACAGTTCCATATATATAATATTATCACAATACTATTGAACTTTACCACATTTCTTATACAGGGTGGATCATTTAATGAATGGATTATTTATAGTTCTATGAAACAAATCTTCAGGACAAAGTTACAATGTTTGAAAGGCTCCATGTACTGCTGAGACCACTTTTCTCTCGAGGTCATTTTTTAAAAAGATTTCAAGGACATTGTTAATTTTTTGATTAAGTTGGGGTATTTTCATTATTTTAAAAACTAGTAGCTAATTGAAAGACAAATTCAAACATGTATAATATATTGACTGTGTACGTTGGAGTATGATTTTATAAGAATAACTCTTCACAAGATCATTTGAAAGTCAACAGTAAAGTTAAATTATGCAATGGAACTAACAAAAATCCTTTTATGGATAGAAATATTTCTCTTAATTCTTCCTAAACACATAATTATTAAGTAAAGTGTGTAACAGAGACGAATTTGTACCCTCTACCAGACATAAATTAGAGTCTACCTTGAATTAGAAAATACAAGTAGCCCTCCTACAACACGGCATCCTATAACACGGTTTTGCTGTAACACGATTTATAAATTGCGAAAACCCTTCTATAACACGGCATCCTACAACAGCTCCACACAGTTTTATATGAAGAAATAAGCGAATAACATATTTATTAGATCTGAATTTTAAATAGAATAATCGTTCAGAGAAGTAGAAGAACAACAATATTAGAAGCTAAGCTAGATGTATTGGAACCATACAATTACATATGACATAATGTTAAAAATAATTCGTAATACGCAGTTTAAATATAACTTGCAAGAGAATAATGACAAATAATATAAAAGTAAAATTTGAATTATCATGCTTTTCATGATACGAATTTTATGCATTTATAACGTACGATAATATTCAACATACAAAAAATATACATAATGTATGTTCTAGAATTAATATAATAATATTGTTATTTCATTTTGCATAAGTACATATATCTTTTGGTTATATTTACCATGTGTTTTATTATACTAGTTTATATCATAAATGCATAAAATCTGAAGACAAATGATTAATAGTGTTACTTATTCTCTATTTTATGAATAAAATTTCATTATGTTCATGTTACCATTCTATCTTTTATGATATTCGAATAAATTTGAAATTTGCCGATATGTTTGTCTCGTTTCCTTCTTTGGAAAATGTTCAAAAGAGGAAAGGAGATACACAAATCGGTAAACTTCAGATTTATTCGAAGCCTAGGGTTTTGCCCATCACTGCTGAAACCTTTGGGAAAGTAAAATACCCTATTGACCTACTCCCGACACATGAAAAACACACCGATACATTAACAGAAGGAACTGTTATGTTATGGCTAGATCTAACAAAGATACAACCTGTCATCCAATATACATGTTGCTATTATAATTTGCATACTCCAAAACTTTGTGTAGTTAACAAATAAAACATATTTCTCCCTTTTGTTGTTCGAAGATGCACCTGTAACTGGATATCATCGAATTCCAGGGAACAAGTTGTTCAGCACGAATGATGAAAAAGCAAACATAGACGGGAACTAAAGATCGAAAAAGTATTCCTTGACTCTTCCTACTCTCAGTGGTATAATCGTATCTGTTGTATCGCGTGTTGCAATCACCCCGGAAGTCAATTCTTCTCCGTTGCCGGTAATCTACTAGCACCTGCGAGAAATCGAGAGCAACGGCGATCGTTCCACGGTACTTTTCTCCAGTCTCGTGCTCGTTTGCTTCATTGTGTCCCTTTTTCTTGGGGTCCTTCGCAGAGCAAAACGAGACGTATGAGAGATCTGGCCGGTACCGCCTTTGGCGCAAGCGCGCATAATGAGAGTGATATAATAACGACGGACACCAGAGGCTGGTACCCGGTGACACAACTCATCCCGACAAAAGGATACCGCTCTGGCTGGTGGAAGAAGAGAATGAAAGGTCGTGGTACGGGGCTCCGTCGCAGAAGAGCACCTCCAGGAATGGACGAAGGGATACGGAGGAAGTGCACACGGAATGTCCACGAGAGAAGGAACGATGTAACCAGTCGAGTTAATTAAGAGGATCCAACCTTGACGGACATGGCTATTGTACACGGTCCCTCCCTCCCCCCACCCTTCTTTCTTTCCCCTGTTGGCATGTGATGCGTTCCTAAACGTATCCACATACGTATACGTCGTCGAGACACCGCACCGCCGGTTTTCGTCCTTGTCTACCGCCATTTAGAGAGGCCATCTTGTACGTCTCTTTATCATACATATCCCACTTACCTTCTCGTCCTATTTTCACTTTCCGAGAAAATCTTGGACTTCCGAAATGATGTTGATTAGTTCTTGTTTCAAGAACAAATTTTGATTATTGCTTTATACGATTTAAGGGGGCATTTCACTGTGAACGCACAAAAAAGCATATTTTCAATAATTTTTTCCTCAAAAACTATTGCATAAAATTGAATGAATGTTTTCCCCCTTAAAGGTATGATTAAAGAAAGTAAATAAAAAAGTTTTTTTTGGTAAAAAATATTTCGTCATTTATTTACTAAATAATATGCACGTGTGCAAAAAAAAAAGTTATCTGCTGGCGTAGGTGATTTTGGCTCTCCTCGTAATCTGAAACAGAAAATCGAAAAAGTTTATTAAACTATGTCGTCACACCTATGGTCGGAACCTCCACTTATTTATTTCATTGAAAATGAACAAAATGACAGCGCTTCTTGTGAAAGAGAGAAAAATAAACACTTTTTTTGTACCGTAAATCAGGTGAAATTGTAAGTAAAAATCAAAATATCAACTACTTGGAGGTTCCGACGATAGGTGTGACGACGTAGTTTAATAAACTTTTTCGATTTTCAGTTTCAGATTACCAGGAGGGCCAAAATCATCTGCGCCAGCGGATAACTTTTTTTTCGCACACATGCATATTATTTTGTAAATAAATAACGAAATATTTTTTATAAAAAAAAAAATTTTTATTTACTTTCCTTAATCATACCTTTAAGGGGGGAAAACATTCATTCAATTTTATGCAATAGTTCCTGAGAAAAAAATTATTGAAAATATGCTTTTTTGTGCGTTCATAGTGAAATGCCCCCTTAAGTAGGTATTTCATTTGAAACACGGAACATTTTGTGATATGTAAAAGAAATCGCATATTTTTTCAACTTTGTTACGATATATGACAATGACAAACACAATCAAAGGTGGAGGAAATTGATTCCAAATAATAAATGAAGAATGATGAATAGATCTCAAGAGTTATTCGTTACTTGAAAGGTGATAAAATATGACGTACATGTACGTATGGATCGCTATAGACCAGAGATGGGCAAAACTTTTATCTAAATAAAAATTTCAAATATTGAATAAAGATGAAAAATTTGTATCCATTACTCGTCAAATAAAGATACATAACTTTTATAAGCAGTGATGGACATTCGTGGGATTTTTCCTGATCATGCGCATTGAAGCGAGCGTTGCAGTCTTCACTGCTGTGTACACTTACTTAGAATTTAGGGTACCATTAGATCCCAGTAAGGAACAAAATATAATGTCCTCTTCTTTTCCTCGATGATTCCTTACGTGGATGGCTGCGGTTCATTATCATTTTTTTCTAATTTTCCCTAATATTACATTCACGAACACTAACACTCTTGTACTTAATTTGTCTGTTAAAAACGCGGGAAAATTGCACTGGTCCCTTAAATGGACCTCCTCTGGCGGTTCGGATACATGTATGGTACCAGACGACATGTAGCTGTGACGTCAGCTTACGCATGCGCAGAAAGGAATTCTTCGAAGGAAAAATCCCACGAATGTCTATCACTGTGGCTAAGTGTGACGAAAAGAATAAGAATCAGAATCAGAAGAAAAATCTACAATCTCTGACCGATTCATGACATGATATTATGATATCTCAGTTGTACATAGACCGATTTACATTAGAAAAATGCCTTTGGATTTAGAAAATACAGCAGATGTGACGAGATATTAATGATAGAAGTTTCGGGTTAGGTTGGAATCGCAGTTTTACGAGTAAAAGATACGTGGTAGCGCCAGCGCCAGTATACACGGTGGCGTATAATTTTTCATGTACTTGGCGTCGAAACGCTACCGCGTCTCTATACTCCGTTCAACGAAACGAGTCACCAAGTATAAACACGAGCACGTGAGCAGGGCAGGACCGTCTCACGAGTTCCGGATCCCCACGTCGCGTCTCATCGCAAGATAAGCTTTTCCTTTTTCAAATTACAATTTTTGGATTATGTTATGGAATTATTCGTTATAACAGGATATAACGGAATGAATGAAAGTACAATAGAAGTTCCGTATAATTATTAATTTTTATTATTCAGAACTGGTATTTGCTGATGAACTGGTATCGTCTGAATCATTTAAATTTATAATAAATGGTTCTATTACTGATTCAATTGTACCATCTAATTGCCAAAATTTATCTTCGAAATTAGTTACTACGTGATCGATACACGTTTTCCAATTGTCTGTAGTAACATTATTTACTGGCGGGCCTTACCTGCAAGAGCCCTCGGAAGGGACCACCATAACTTGGCCCTGAGTTGTAACATCTGAAAGCCAATGACTGTAGACGCAGAGCCGATCACGTGAAAAGGGGGGCAGTTGTTTGTTTTTACTTGGTGACTCGTCTCGTTGAACAGAGTATAGATATGTACTACTACAGCAAGCTGGAAAGAGCATTAGCAGGACGCCACAGAGGCAAGAAAGAATCCTCCGTTGTCTCTGCCTGATCTCCACTATTTACGTTCTCGTATTTCCGTTATTGCTCCCTACTCATTGTTAGTCTTTTGTTCCACCGTTGACACCATAGAGATATTATAGATAGAGCAGGAGAGATATAGGCCCGCCTGTAGGTAGAAATGTCCTACCGTTAGAAATACAGTGATTTCTCGTTAAACGCACAAGCTCGGAACTGACCTTGTGCGACTAACGTGGACATCGTATATTCTTTGATGTTTACCGACACCCATCGAACGTACACAAGGACAACGAATAAAGAAGAGAACGGAGCGAAAACACCGAGATATGTAGGTGAAATAATGTAATGCAACAGTAAAACTTTTTTATTATTAACTTTTTTTGTCGTAAACCTTTCATCCATCGTATTCCTGGCATTTTTCTGATTCAAATGAGACCAAACACGACGTAATTCGCAACATATTTACTTATAATAACTTATTATGTATCACATATCGTAGAACACTAACTAAAAATAGATGCATGATAAATATCATCCGAATTATATCGTGTTTGGTCTCATTTTAACCAGAAAAGTGTCAGGAATATAGTGGTCAAAGTTTTATAATTAAAGTTAATAATAATAAAGTTTCATTGTTGCATTACATTGTTCTCTTCTTTATTCGCTGTTTTTGTCTACGTTCGGTGATCGAACTCCTTTACTCCTCAAGAGGTATAAGCCCCAGTGGTGGGGCTGGTTTCTGTGCACTTATCGTGGACAAATTTGTGTGTCTAACAAGACATTACTATAGAAAGGAAAACGTTAGAAAAGGAATAGAGTTAGCTTTGTATATTGCGAATTTATAAAACGTATACGGCTGTTATATTACCCGTTTATATAATTTATATATAACACTAGTAACGATAAAATATTACAAGAGAATAATTGAAAGCTGAGTGAATTGAATTGAATAAAGGGTTAATGTTGGCTAGGAGATATTCAGACGGAGGGCATGACAGTAGGTCAAAGACAGATGGAGTACCGCGGTTTTTTTCACTTTTTAGATGGTACTGTTCTGCGGTACGCTGAAGGTTTGGCTCTTCTCTTACTTTATCTATGATATCTCTACGGCTGCCACCGTTCGCTTCGCATCATTTCACTTCGTCTCGACGCGCATATATTCTGTTTTTGTTACTTAGATACAACCATTTTGAACAATAATATATTACGATGAAGCATACGCATACGTAGAGGCGTGAGTATTGCATTTTTACCCATCCTATCAGAATTCCTTTCGCTAATTTTCTTTCTAGCTTGGTATAACAAAGTCCATTCCTCAGTAGTTGGCGAGAGCCACCTACGAACTGAACAGAACAAGAGCAAGGGGATTAAGCCGTTCGGTTCATCATTGTCGTAATAGATACCATACAGGGTGGTCCACGCAATTGTTTCAACTCATAACTGCATTATTATTGCATTTACGAAAAAATGCTAAAGAAGAAAGATAAATGGTTCGAAAAGCAGTACATCTGTAGGCCTTTAAATTTCTTTTAGATGCAGCAGTGCATATGCAATTAACAATTGCATCATTTATTTAAATAGAAATCCATATTTTTGTTTATACAGATCGATTCTTCTGTTCATTCTACGTAAAAAATGATTAGGGTACCATGGCAAAAAAATTATTAGTTCTCGAGATATTTTCAAAAAATGTCTTTATTGAAGAAAATGCTCAAACGCTTCTCCATTACATTCTAAACATTTCTGATAACGTTTTTTTATTCTTTGCATAACTGCGTTCAAATTATTTGCATCACACAACACAAAAATGTCGTACAAATCTTGTTTCTCACTGTTAGTAAAATACATTTTCTTGTATTTAGTGAAATACAGTTACACTTTTTCAAATTCTTAGTTTTCGTACTCGAGTTACGATACGTGAATTGCTACTGAATGATGAAATGCTTACTCGTACAAATCAGTTTGTTATGATAACAATATCGAAAGAGTGTTTACCTTTGCAAGCGTGTTTACCTTACTAGTCATGAAGCGTTTGAGCATCTTCTTTAATAAAGACATTTTTTGAAAATATCTCGAGATCTAATAATTTTTTTGCCATGATACCCTAATCATTTTTTACGTAGAATGAACAGAAGAATCGATCTGTGTAAACAAAAATATGCATTTCTATTTAAAGAAATGATGCAATTGTTAATTGCATATGCACTGGCTGCATCTGAAAAAAATTTAAAGGGCTATAGATGTAGTGCTTTTCGAACCATTTATCTTTTTCCTTTGCTATTTTTTCGTAAATGCAATAATAACGGAGTTATGAGTTGAAACAGTTGCGTGGACCACCCTGTATGAATAGGTATTTCGAGGTAAGAGGAACGCATCTCGAGATAGTGATATGATTTGTGATAACAATAATGATTATGTTTGGCATACTACCTTAACTTTCTATATTTTGAATATGTATCGAAGGATAGTATTGTAATACAGAACAATATATGTATTTATTATAATAGGAGGAAAACGTTTTAAGACAGCTTTATCGAGTATGCTTGTTAAGATGATTGTATCCAAATTACTGAATGGTTTTCAATGAAATTTTATGTTATCATTTCAAAATCTGATTTGATTTAACGCAAGAACGGTTCAATTATATTTGCATACAAAACTTTAAAAGTTATTACAGCCATATAAAAAGGTTAAATTATTTGGAAAATTACGAGTACAATAATGTTTGTGTTGGAAAAACAATTGTTCCGGGTTCCTTTTTTATACACTAGAGTCATCTAACGTCCTTTTGACGCGGTCTAATGACCCCCATTCTTTGTCGCGATGCGTCCAACCGAAAGCTCTTGCGTTTAACCATAATGGCTCGTTTTGTACTCAATAAAGTTTTCTTCAATTTTTCGTTCTCGCTTATACCTTTGCCTTGCCATTCCTCAATGGTTTGTATGTTTGTTTATACGTTGTAATTTTAAAACGTAATGTATTAGGAGAATCTAGTTGTATTTCTTCGCTTAAAAGGATATGTATTAGGGATGGTGCAAAGTTTCGAATCATTATTTTACTTAAATTTTGTTGTATACAGTTTTAAAGTCACTCTAGAATTTCCTTAGCTAGTATCGGTGTGCACCATGGTGTAATTGTAGAATTTAGATTTCATATGACTATAAAGTACTCTGTTTTCCTTTCTGTGCCATTACACGTTTCCTTTCCAGGCGATGAGTACGAATGAAATAAACTTTGCAACTGATAGCGCGTTACATGCTACGCATAAAAGGCGGCGCTGCGTGCACATATATAAAACTGAGGGGGCGTCTTGGTGACAATTAACAGACCCACTCGGCCACAAATCACCAGGCGGCGAGGTCTAATCACAGCCCCGACTCACTTTTCTTTCCCCGTCCCTCCATGTCTTTCGCTCTAACGCGTGTTTCACCTGCCCTCCGCAATCGTTGCGTCTATTTCCCTCTCGTTTACCAACGTAACAGCGTCGCATCGACCTTTTGAAGTCGTGCTAAAGATACCGCCAGCAACGCGCAAAGGTGTTGATACCCATAAACCAATTAACCCGTTGTGAACTATTCCTTCCCGGACCACTTTTCTACTTTATTATCCTACAGAGATTTCCGTCATGAAAAGTTCAAGACTAAGGCTGGGCTTTGTCGAATTTTTCTGTACTTCATTATTTCAACGTACCTCAACGTATATTTACAGTACTACTTATTAAATTTTTTGTATTGTTATTTATAGAATTATAACTTACTTTATAAACATTGTCAACTTACTTTTCGATGGACGTTAATTAGAAAATATTTGTTAATGATATTGTTACTTAAATAAACATAATTTACTTAAGACTCTAATAAATCTATTTTTGTTAAGATTTAGCATTTTATTTATTTTTATTGTATTTTTTTTACCGCTATTTTATAAAAATGATAAATGCCAACTTAAATACCAAAGTGACTGTATATACCTAATGTACGTACTAGGTATGTGAGAGAGAGAGGGAGGGTCTCGAAAAGCTTGAGCAATCCTTATTGACCAAAAGAAAGTCGATTAGTCATTACAGATGCGACAAACGATTCCTTTAGTTTTATATGTTACTAGGCTCAAGGATTTAGCCAGGGCGTTGATACAAACTTCGCAGTTCCTTTTCACCCCATCAGGGGTTGAATTATTTAAAATGGCGAAATATGTGTTTGATTAATTGTATTAAAGAGCATTAACAGCAAGTTTCAAGCAAATCCGACCATAAATAAAATATTCCTCGTACAAACGTTCCAACCCTTTTTTACCTTCTTAGGGGTTGAATTTCGAAATATCCTTTCTTATTTCTTGCATACATCATAAAGGAAACATCTGTGCAAAATTTCAGCTTTCTAGGTTCAAGGGTTTAACCTGAGCGTTGATATGTCAGTCAGGGTTTCATTTTTATAGATATATACCATTTCATACCTGTTGACTTGCTGTTTCATATCGCGTATTAAAGACACACAACATTTTACAATTTGTTTACAAATCGATTTTTTTTTAATTTTTCTCTAATGGTACGTACTTCTAGAATACTGTGTCAAGTTTGAAAAAGGAAACTCTAAAAATGTTAGAACTATAACCTTAAGCACTCGACCGAAGACTATTGAAACTTTAAATGCAATATTTAACATTTTTTCGAGAACATGTTAACAACAGTATGAGACCGTTTTTCATTTGTATAGATTTGTAATAAAACATCATGAAACGCTAATACAAAAAGCGGAGGTCTGTATCGTAGAGGATGGATTGCAGTCCAAACATCTGATGTAATATGATTTATTTGGTAAGAAATAATTTTTCATCAAAATTACCTTTTCACAAAATTTTCGTTGTTCAAGGTCATTTTAAGGTCATAGTATGTACATATATTTGTATATATAGTGCCATTTAAAGGCTGCGATTAGCGGATCGAACTCGATACTTTTCAGTCCCGCGTAGAAACGAAAGCAGTATTAGCGCAACTCGCAGATGCGTCATGGTCCTCGGTAAGTTTAAGCCTTTACGGCACGGTCGAGTGAAGGCTTGGACATACATGTAGCTGCACAGCCAGATTGCTATGCTAATTCCGTTAATGTCGTATGAGTTATGGTCCATGTGGACAAATACGTACTCGTGTGAGCGAGCTCATACACGCGAGCAATGACTTATTCTTTTGGTCAGAGCCAACAGACTTTGGAGGAGTCTGCCAGTGATCCTTTACGGAGGCGGAAGAGACGATGTTCGATGCTTCCTACAAGTAGCTGTAGTCATTGTTGCTAAGAAACTATAGAGCGAGTAAAAGAAGTATTGGCACATTCACTTTGTGTCAATATTGTTATGTATGAAGAGAATAGGACACCGTAGAAGTGTGAAAAAATCGGTTTATATTTTTTTTATACTCGTTTGCCAAGCTGTGAAGTAACGAGTGAACCGATTAAAATTTTGTTGTGTAGCTACCTTAGACATATCTGTCATAAACCTTTAAAATGAGATAAACTATTAATGTATTGTTTTCTTTCCCACTTTATTTTTTCAAAATATATGATCTGAAATATACAGGATGTCCCAAAAGTCGGGAAGGAGCCGGAAATGGGGGGTAGCTGAGACGATTCTGAACAACAATTTCCTTTGCAAAAATGTCGGATGGGGCTTCCTTAAGGAGATATTAAGCGAAAACCCCGACCAATCAGAGTGCGCGTAGACCGTTCGAGCGGCCGCGGTAGCGAAGGCTACGCGCCGGCGGCTGCGCTTTTACGCGAACAAGTGACTCGATGTGCATCGAAGGACATTGACGCTGCCGCCTAGCGCGTAGCCTTCGCTACCGCGGCCGCTCGAACGGTCTACGCGCGCTCTGATTGGTCGGGGTTTTCGCTTAATATCTCCTTAACGAAGCCCCATCCGACATTTTTACAAAGGAAATTGTTGTTCAGAATCGTCTCAGCTACCCCCCCATTTCCAGCTCCTTCCCGACTTTTGGGACACCCTGTATGATATTTTAGAGTAGTACGTTCAGTAATTGTTTGTACATCTGTATCAGGTACTGCGCATTAGATCAGTGGTTAGTAAAATAGATATGTATTTGTTCAAGGAGTACCTAGATTCTGGGCAGCCTAATCTGTTTCAGATATTTCGTTTCGTTATAACCTTGCATGTCGTGCAAAACTAAAGTTTCTGTAGTGTCCCAGCTGCAACCTTCCTTCACCCTGATTGCACAACAATCAAAAAAGTTAACACACATAATAATTTTTGGAAAGAAATATAACCGACTTCAAAAGATATTAAATTTTCACTAAAAAGTATAAAATAATTTCTATTTCCTTTATATTGAATTATATTAAATAACCTTTTCGGAGGTGGTGCAAAATTAAAAATTTTTAATTCGTGCTTGAGTTAGTTTTTGGTAGAGGCAACAATATTGAATGCTGTTAATGTATATATGTATACTGTCTACGTGGAAATACTGTCTGAGAGGATTTGATGTATTTGTTTTGGCGTTAGTGGGGAACAATATTGCATACAGTTAATGTGTATACTATTTACATGGAAATACTGTCTGAGTAGGTTTGGGGCATTTTTATTGCGGATGCTGGGATGGAAATATCAATTACTGCTAACGTGTATACTCTCTCCATGGAAATACTGTCTGAATAGGATTGTGATAGTATTTGGTGGAGTCCGGGAATATTGAATAGTGTTTATGTATAGGACGTCTAAACTAGATATAATAATAGCAATAATTCAAGGTCATATTTTTTGTTCCTCAGACAAAAAGTTAAACCAAGTTTGGTAATATTGAATATAAGTAATCTTTAATTTTGTGCCGCCTCCGAAACGGTTATTTAATATTATTTAATATAAAGGAAATAGAAATCATTTCATATATGTATTTTAGTGCAGATTTAATATTTTTCTAAGACGGTTTATTTGGCTTATTTGGAACCAATAAATAAGGACAATAATAGAGCTGGCATATTCGATGACGTTACTGCAAGAGAATATACCATTCGACAAACTACATATTATCAAACGACACCCTCTCACGATTCCCAAAAAATTTAGAATACATGAGTTTTCCTATACACACAAGTGTACTCAGGCTGTGGACTATATTCATCTGACAACTTGGAAAGAATCCACCAGCGATTCATTCGTAGGCAGAAGAGGAGACGCACAGTGGTGCCGATGGCCAAAAACCTGGTCAAAATTAGGAGTTTTTGGATCTTCGTGAAACTCGGTATTTTAGGGTTATTTGGGCTGCAAATTACGAATCTGGTATCAGAATTTCAAAATTCAAAATGGCGGATCCAATATGCCCGACACGTATATTAAAAAGTTGTTACATTTTCATGAAACTTGGTATTTTATGGTTATTGGGCTGCAAATTACGAATCTGGTATCAGAATTGCAAAATTCAAAATGGCGGGTTCAATATGGCCGACACGTATATTAAAAAGTTGTTACATTTTCATGAAACTTAGTATTTTATGGTTATTTGGGCCACAAATTACGAATCTAGTATTAGAATTTCAAAATTCAAAATGACAGATCCAATATGGTCGACATGCATATTAAAAATATTAAATTATTATGAATTTTTTATGAAATAGAATTTCTAGGTTTATAGGGCAACATAGTTAGAATACATTGGCAGAAATAACAAGAATAAATTAATGTTAAATTAAAATTAACGATAATAAGGTTTGTTTTAATGCCGCCAGTTTTCTTTTCCTTATAAGCATGGACTTTAAATTTAAATAACTTAAAATGGCTCAAATTTGCGTAAGTTTTCTCAATTGGATATCATACTTGACATGTTACTTTATATCAAGGAACTTGGCAGAGCGTGTCACTCGGTGACTATCATCTTTGTTTTCCTTCCGATTCATCGAAAGATAACTAAAATTTATACCATATTGAGAAGGGAATTACAATAGTGAATCCAAAGATATTTTACTCTGTCCCTGTGGAAAGTTTATGTTTATATCATCTACTTTTATGGTAAAATAATTTACATATGAATCTATTGAGGATAGATTTTCTGTGACACAATAAACATGCGCCATTTTTCACGATATTAAGGAGCATGAAATTTCGTCAACTATGAACCTCTGTATATCAGTAACCGATTACTATTTTTTAAAATTTCAAACGGCATTTAATGTATTCATAATTATACAACACATGTACAATATTGAAAAAAGTGTGTTCGAAACTTCAAAAATTGCATTTTGGCCAGGTTTTCGGCCATCCGTACCACTGTGGGACGCCTCCTGCGAGAATCCACAATCACCACCAGTGCCACGAAGAAATGATATTTCTGCGCATCTCGGTGCCCGGCGCATATCTTAAGACACGATAAATTGAAACCGCGCGACCGGAATCCGAGAAAGGAGCATAAGGAAAAGGCGATCAAGGAAGAGGGAATAAGAGAGAGTAGGTGGTTACTCCCAATCCCTGTCCAGTCATAAGCGCCGTATCTTTCGGCGAGCCGTGAGTAAGCTTGCTCGGGACCGGTAGCAGGTGAAAAAAGCCACGTAATCTCCCGTAATTGAGATTCGATACCAATTAAAAGCAAGCACGAATCAGAAGCGTCCAATAGCACCGACTAAATGAACCAAGTGTTAAAATCGTCAGCATGACATTTTTCAGCGAGCCGAAAGGATAACACCAACGAGTATCTATCACGCATTTATTTTGTCCTTCTTTTTTTTCGATAAGTTCTTTTCTGCGATCACTTTCGTCGAATAAATTAGTAAGCGAAACGTGGCGCAGTATTATCTTTTGTTAGAACCGTTTTCTTGGTACGAGGACAATTGTTGTACACCTGTGGATTTACGTGTTGCATATTAGCGAGCAACGCAAATATTAACGCCAATGATAGAATTTATTGTTGATACTTAATTATTGCTTCGTTGAGCCGGTAATACTTTATTTGTAGAGGATCGGTCATCACAGGTTGTTATGTATGTATTTATTTAATGCTCTCCAAGGGGATTGCATGACCTCCACTTCCATTAACAACTTTTTCACAAACTTTGCTTACTCTGTCCTTAAAGTATCCTTATTATATCCTTATCCTGTCCTTATCTTAATCTTGTGAAACGTGAAACGTGAGAGAGAGAGGGGGAAAGGGAGAAAGAGAGGGGGAGAGGGGGAGAGAGAGGGAGAGGGAGAGAGAGAGTACGCTACGCGTTGTTTTCTATGTGCAATTTGCCACTTTTTGCTACATTTTTCTCACTTGCGGCGCATCCTACCGCTTGTTCTAAAGAGTCTAAACTATAAAACAGATTTCAACAAATATTTTGAAATAAAAAGAACAGAACGACTCTAATATTAATATGTAATATTTTCTAAATTTAAAGGCATTTTTCTGATGTAAATCGCATATGAGATTTCGAATAAAACCAAAATCAATAAAATCAGTCCACGTATATCGTAGCGATATCGTAATATCATGTCACGATTCTTAGACGAATCGTGATAAAAACGATATCGTCTTATACGTTTCCAGTCGATTTTTCGTCAACACTTAACCAATAAGAGCCAAGGCCGTTCGTCGATTCGTCGACTCTCCGAATCACTCGGCAAGGCTTGTCGGCCGCCATAAGAAATACTTGTGTATCGTTCGACAGATATAGGTTACAGTGATGATCGTGCGATTATCCTTTAAAACGCAGTAGTATGAAATTCTACAAAAGTATTTTCTGTCCTTATAGATTATTGCATGTCAAATGAATTGAAATAACAAATCTTAGTGACTGATCACAGTGGTCAATTTCTAGAAACTAACATAATATTGACATTCAATAGTTTACACTTCCATACATTACAACTTTTAAAGGTTATATATAAATTAAAATTTCTGTTTTGATGGTCGCATTGTTTTCGTTTTAGTGTATATGACGAATATTCTATCAAAATGAACTATTTTACGAAAATGTATAAAGTCCTCATGTTTTTGTTTCAACTACTGATTTTTTATACAGGTTATGTCATCGTTTAATCCCTACGATTTTTGTCGTAATTCCGATAATCTGACCAAAAATATGTTCTTTTTCTAGCATCCATTAATTCTTTGATTATATTATAAATATGTTTTGTTACGAGCCGAGGGCTGTGAGGCTTGTTTCGGCCGCGTTGCCGAGATTGGTTGTCGTTTGGATAATTTTGTTAACAGGGATGTGCTTTCGTGGACCCACCTACGTATGGCTAACGTAGGGTTGCCACTACGATTTGTTAGTTGGGGCCTCGTAACTTCTATTCGGTTGGAAAGAAAGTTCGTAGCGTTTTCTAGCAGTTTGCGTTGGAAGCGTGTGTCAGTTCGATGCTTGTTTAAAACAAAAGACATGCATACATATTATAAAAGGTTATGGTTCAACGCGTCTCTCTGTGCAAGTAATTTTTGTATTAATCAATTTTACAACTACGTAATAGAAGTGTAAATATGGAGGAATATAAGGTGCACTTCCGTCATTTGATGGCTTTTTATTTTCGAAAGGGAAAAAACGCTACAGAAACAGCACGGAAGATTTCTGCCGTTTATGGAGAAGGTAGGGATGAGGTTAACCGTAGGTAACCGCGAGGTAGGGACGTAAAAAACAATAGACACGACACAAAATTATAGATGAATTACATAGTTTGTCATTAATTGGGGGGGATCTTAATATGGGTCTCTCTAATTAAGGAACAATTTATTAGGAAAAACTAATATGTAGGTAAGGAAAAAAAAAGTGGGGAATTGAAAAAGAAAGACATTAAAAAAAAGAGGGACTTGTAATTAGATTATAGAAAAGAAAAGAGAAAGAGAATGAATGCATAATAAATTGTAATTCGCACCCCTGGTGGGAGTTAGGTTAAGCTAAAAATATACGGAAAGAATATAAGTTCATATTAATTTTGCAACACTTAGTACTGTAATAAGGCATCTAATGTATCCTTAACACTTTAAATAAATACGGATGAACGGATGAGGTAGACACGTAAGCGAATACGTAGCCGAAAGACTTGTACATATATAAACCGCGAAGCAACGAGAGAGCGACACGTTTTGTAAAACTGCGAGCAGTAAGAGATAGCGAGAACCCATCTAGTGTAATCGTGTAAATTACGCATTTTTTATTCTATTAAAAATTACTTTACACCCAAGAACACGTGGGATAATTGTTTAACCGACTAATCAAATAAAATCCCTAAAGTATTGTAGTCATGCTTGTCATGCTTTATATATATATCATTGAAAAATAGAAGATATATATATATATATATATATATATATATATATATATATTTTTTTGCTGCAAGAAATTTTAATGTTAATGATAAAATGAGAAAATGACTCCATTTCTATAAGCTCTACATAAAAAGTCTAAATTAAAAACACTTTAGTGATATGGATCTACTCTGTATGAATGAAGGTCCCTGACAATTCAGATTTTGGTCACTTACCTTGTAATGAAAATGGATAAACATTTTACAATAGTTGCTGCAATTTGTTAACAAATAACCTCCAAGTCTGTGGTTCCCTTCATTTGTATAAGCTCTGCATAAAAAGTCTAAATTCAAAACACTTTGGTAGTATGGATCTATATTAAAAACAATTTTCTGTATGAATAAAGGTATCTCGGAATTAAGATTTTGACAACTTACCTTGTAATAAAAATTGATCTACATTTTACTTTACTGGCAGCAATTTGTTAATCTCCAATCCTGTGGGCCCCCTTCATTTCCACAAGCTCTGCATAAAAAGCTTCAATTCAAAACACTTTGGTGGTATGGATTTGTATATTAAAAACAGTTTTCTGTATGAATAAAGGTATCTCGCAATTCAGATTTTGACAACTTACCTTGTAGTCGAGATCGATCAATACTTTACAACACTGGCTGCAATTTGTTATTAAACCGTACATGAAAAGTCTAAATTGAAAACATTTTGCTGATATAAATATAATTATAATGCAATAGTGTAAGAAGCTTTGACACTTGGCAGGTTATGAATGACGACATCTGTTTCGACTCTCGACGCTCGATGGCCGACGAGGTGACGAGCTATGCCGAACTGAATGATTCCGAGAGTCGACGAACGACACACGGCTTTGGTTAGCACCTATTGGCTAAGAGTTGACGACGGGAAAATCATACGAAAAATACCGTTTCTGACAAATCCATGACATGATATTACGATATCTCAGTTGTACGTGGCCCGGATTTATTTATTTTTGTTTCATTCAAAAGCTTATATGCGGTTTACATCAGAAAAATGCCTTTAAATTTAGAAAATATTGCAGGCGTGTTGAGATATTTATGAAAAAAGTTTCAGGTTAGGTTGGAATGGACCGTCTCTCCTGTAAAAGATACGTGGTAGCTCCAACGCCATATACATATACGTATACGCGGTGACGGATAATTTTTCATGTACTTGGCGCCGAGACGCTACCGCGTCTCTAGATATAATGAGTGATATAAAGTTTAATTTATGCAGGTATTTGAATTTTTACATTTTTTTGTCCTGTTGGCCGCGACAAATGCAAACAGTTCGCGGCCACAGCTGATTCTTTCTTCCACAATGTCCACCTGCCATTGCAAAAAGCAATAAAGTAAGTTTTTAAATGATAAAATTATTCATTTAATTTTTAATCGTATCATTAACATGTTTGTTTTCTTTTAGATTAATGTATTGCTTTGTGCGGGACTTTTCCTACGAGGATATCCTAGAAGTCTTGTCTTCAGAGACAATTGCAGCGTGGTTTCGCTATTGTCGAGAGATGATAGTGGACCACGTTTGCAAAATGCAAGTGGACAAGCCGACATTAGGCGGGTTCAATGAAGATGGATCTGCAATCGTCGTACAGG
The DNA here is from genome assembly GCF_026225885.1 of Hylaeus anthracinus. Taxonomy (NCBI): domain Eukaryota; kingdom Metazoa; phylum Arthropoda; class Insecta; order Hymenoptera; family Colletidae; genus Hylaeus; species Hylaeus anthracinus. The sequence goes on along the minus strand of NW_026534344.1, from coordinate 15,463,717 downwards.
TAACTTAGATACTGTTTTAACAATTTTACTTTTAATATTATTTCAGGTCGACGAGACCAAATTTGGGAAAAGAAAATACAATCGCGGCCGAATTGTCGATGGTCACTGGGTCTTCGGCATGGTAGACACAGTGACTAACGATCGTCGGATGTTTGTTGTCGAAAACCGAGAAGCGACGACATGGACCTGCCTAATTAAGGAAAATGTTGCTGCGGTAGCGAGATCCATACGGACTCGTTTAGGAATTATATGGGACTCGCTGCCGAAGGATTCCATCATAAGATGGTCAATCACAGCGTCGAGTTTGTTGATAAATATCTCGGTTAGGTTACATGATATTAAAATTTGTTTTTTTTTTTGTCTCTTCTTTTTGTAGCTGAAGACGGTACCCACACCCAAAAAATTGAAGCAAATTGGCGACCAGCAAAAGACTGGATGCGTGGAAGAGGCCGCTTCCACCATAAGGATTTTTCTGATCGCTTATGCGAATTTTTATGGAGGACGTACTGTGGGATCAACAAAGTCAACCTGATGGAATCCTTGATCGCAGCAGTTAAGAAGCATTATATCTTTACATAAGGTAAGCGGAAATTATTATAGCATACAAAAAAAATGGGGGTCCGGGAGAAGGCTCGAATAATAAATGCTTGCAGACAAATTGCTAGCGAAACTTTAGAACAAGTTGGCCTGTCATTTAGGGATAGAATCAGGTGCTGCATAAATGTTCAAAGTCGTACTTTTGAATTTAGAAAATAAGAAACATTTTCTGGACATACAGTGAAGAAGAAAACTTTAAGCCACGGAAATGACTTTGAATGGCATTTCTAGGTCAACATAATATAGGTAAATAAATTCGTCTTGAGGTAAGCTATGTGTCTAGCGTGAAAAAAAAACTACATTTCTATTTAAAAAAACCAAGGTGACCTTCAAATTTTGGAGGCACCTCCACCTAGAAAAAAACAGTGTACACCATTAAATGTCCCCCTTCCGATAGAGCATGTTTCGTTTAAACATTTTTTTCGAATGATGAATAGTTTGCGAGATAATCGCGTGGAAAGATTATAATAAGACACCCTGTATTTATAACTATACACTGTGATGTGGCAGATTGCCGCGTCACAAAGTAGGTGAACTCTCCGCGGGGAATGAGACCGACCAAGATCGCGAGCGCCACCAGGGTAACCCAGGGTTATGACTAATTTGCGTATCTGAAGGGCAATAGCGTTGGGCTAACGACGGCAACATCGAGCGATGTGGCTTAGAGGCTACCGATCCCGTCTAACCCGGCGCCGGCTGCACGGACTGGCCAGACGAAGCTCAAATGGACAGGGGCTGGAGGTTCTTGGTAACAGCCACTGGATTCCGCTACGACCTTCAGGGAGCAGGAGGCCGTCTAGGACAGCGGAGTCAGCCGAGTTCTCGAGTGCACCGAGACCCGGCCCGCTCCAGAGTCTTCGAGGGATGCCAGCACCGACACGCCACCAAAGTCGCCGAGGGACGAGACTGGACGACCGCCGATGACGAGCGCGCCGATAACGCAATATGAATTTGGCCGCCATAGAGTGCCGCGTGCCGCCGACCATTGAGGTGAGGCTGGGGGGAAGTGCGTGAGCCAACGCGTGCGACGTGCTCGCGTATCTCGTCCTATTTCATCAGCGACGCACGTGCGGAACGGTACGGTAAGCGCTTCCTCCTTTACCTCACGCTCATGGATAGGATATCGTAAATTGGTCGGGTTACCTGGTGGCTGCCGAGCACCCTGTCGGGCGAAATAGCATTGTTCGCGGGAAATCGCCTTTTCGTAGGTTATCGCACGAAATAACGAACATCTAGTCGCGAATCCATTGTAACGCGCACGTGTTTAGATCGCTGCCGGTTAACGTTCTCGTCGAAGAGGTCGAGCCCACCGCGACCGCGTCAAGACTGTCCGAACATCGTTTCCAAAGTCGTTTTTGTGCGAATCGCGACAGAATTTGAGCTAACGTGAACGAAATCAGCACGTGTTATCGAAACGTAGTTCTCGTGTCGGTTACCGGTCGTCCCGGTGACCTTAGACGCTACGACAGCTCGGCAGTGTACACCGAATTTTGTAACATCTTTCGCGTACAATATATTCTACATTATTTTAAACGATTGCTATGTTAATCCGCCCCGTCTTGCCGTGAAGACGGCTTTCTCAGTCTTCCTTTCCTCGCTGACGATCCACGCCCCTCTCCGCGATCCGGATCGCTAGCCGTGGTAATTTTCTTGAATTACTAATATTCAGCAGTATTTCGCGATCAAAAGAAGCATTATGGTGGTGCGACAGTGCTGCCGCGTTGTCTGAACTAACGCTGCTGAAACATGCGCTGCTGAATATTGTTAATTATGACACAAAAAAGCAAAAGTAGACTACCTATAGGAGCTTGCGCACAAGTTTGAACATTTATCTAGCGGAATCGACTATTGAGAGGTCTCAAATTTGCATTGTCGAGACAAAAATAGGACAATACGCAAGCTCTTGCAGCTCTGTGTACGTATACAGTGATGTGGAGCTGTGTGAGTGCGTACGAGCGCATGCAAGGCACGGGAGTCCACTCCCTTAATACAGATTGACGCATGATAATGTGTGAACATACGGCGCAAGTTTTTATTTCTGTATAACTAGGATCGCCTTCGAAAACTTATTGTACTACATTTCCTACGCTTGAGAAACAGTTTATTGTTATATAATTTTTGTCGATCTGAGTTTTGAATTTATTAACACCCATTAATATTTCGGCTCTTAGTTTGTATGTGTTTTGACTGCAACCATTTTTTAAGAAACAGTTAACGAATTTCATAATGGTAGTATCGGATGATTCAATATTATTTTTATAATATTCATTAATGCGTGCACATGCAATTATAGAAACGATACTGTCAAATCCGCATGTATTGGTAACAAGAACTCTTTTTTTATCGATAGTTACAAAGGAACATAGGTTACCATTTTGTAGATTTACAACTCCGATGCGTCTTTCCTGTATGACTTATATCCCAGTCCAGATAATTGTCCAGATATGTTTTCCTTTTATTTGTATGTGTTGTATTTTTATTTCTCCAATTGTGCTCTAAATTCAATTCGTTTGTATGGCTTGCTATAATACCCTTAGAATTAAATTCTACTTTAATATTTGCCGGAGAATTAGAGTCCGTTTCATACTTTCTTGTTTGATTGAGCACAATTGTAGAATTCGATATGTCTTCAGACTGGTTGCTTTCTTCGATAGTTGACATAAGTTCAGTCTTCCTTATCGAACTACTGATGACATCATTCTTTGTGGCTGACATATTATTATTAGCAAAAAGCAGAGAGTCATGTGTCGACATAGCCAATAGTGATCTGCCCACAAACGATCTTAAATGAGTAATTACAAATTTATCTGCTCTCATTGGACGTTCTTTATTCTTTAATAAGATATGCTTAATATCTTTCATCTCAGACTCTACAGATGATGAGCTAGCATTTATTTGTCCATATCCAAAAATAGTGTAACAAAAGTTCGACAGAAGAAGCCGCGGACGCTATATAAGCAACTCGGCTGCCGGCCACGTTACCAAAAGGCTGAGCGATAAGGCCGCCAGCCTTATAAACAAAAGCCGAATAGGCGAGGACCTGGACGGACAAGGGACTCACTCGCTGTTCGGCCCTTGATGAGGAAAGACGTGGCATAAAGCACGACCAATTGAAAAGCATTCTATTGATATTAATAAAGTATCTTTATAGTGGCATTTCGTAAACGTTTTGTTAATAATAGGGATCATTACTCCCGAATATAATGGAAAATACACAAGGAATGTTTTTAGTTTTTGACTTAACTGCGGAACGTAATATGGATTTGCCGTGTCACATTTTATTTTGGTTTCTGCTAACGTTTTGCAACAATCTTGAAGATCGTTAGACCACGATGCAATGTTACACATTGTTATTTCCAAATCAAAATCTTCATCTTGTATATTGTCATTATCTTTATCATCTAGTGACACCTCTTCGATGTCTTTTATATGATTCGTTATAAGGACACGAGCAGATTCCGATGGAGAATCATTTCCTTCATGATCTTTTCCAATTTCCTCGCTGAGAGATAATAAAATAATACTTTTTGCTATTTCCACAAAATGGCAAAAGTTTGTCTGCTTTGTTAACAAAGCCATAGCGCGTACATAAAATTTCTTTACTTTCGGATTTAGTTGCGAAAAGAATTTCCATTTAGACACCATATGCATATAGTGGCAAATATCAAGCCGTATAAAGCACTTTGGCGTTTCAACAGAATGTTCTGTTAAAACTAGAGCAAAGCAAGTTGTTAAGTAATGTTTCAAGTTAGAATATTGGCCAAAAGCTTTCACAATAGCATTAAGTAATGCCATATCAAAATCGCATACGACTGATCGAGGAAATGAAAAATTTGCTTTTTTAATCGAACCAATACGCAAGAATTCACTTAACCAATATTGAATTGCATTGACATTTTGCAAAGCGCTCAACATTTGAAATACTGGCATCTTATAGTTTTCTGTATTCGTACCGGCTTGATATAAATAAATGTATGTGATGATAGTTGTCTATTTGCTAAATTAAACTTTTTTATTAATGAACCTGTTCCATCAATATAAATTGTATCGTGACAATGTAAGTAAATAATAATTTGTTCAGGTGTCCAATAATGAACAAAAAATGGATCATAACCTGTACTATGAATGGAACCTGCATGATTTGTATATTTCATATTTTGCAGATTAGTATATGCACACGATCCTTTAACTTGTAAGTTGAGATCTTGTCTTTCTTGTTTCGCCTGTCTCAGAGTAAAAGGTTTGTATAGATGTGGGGATTCCGAATCATACAAACTCATTATTTTTGTAGCTTCTTGCCTTCGCCATGTTGTCGCTGACAATGTACCCATTGCAAGAGATTGCGATATCTCTACTCTTTTTTGTTCACTCAAGGAACGTTTCTTTGTGTGTGTAATGTCTGCATTAAAATTTCTGACACGGCATTCCATTTGAATATCTATGTTATCCTTAGGCTTATTAATAATTTTACCAATAAAATTTGATTGGCAGTATGGACATTTTGCATAAATTGTTGCATAAGTGCCTATTTCAGATATTTTGCATCGTTTAAACATAAATGCACATGGTAACTTCGCAATTTCATATATAAGTTCGAAAATTATATTTGTCCATCTACGGCGTCGTAATGTGTTATAATTTCTCTGTACCTTGCTGTTAGATTTATAAATTACTGATTCGCAATCTATATCGTTCCATGTTTTTAAAGGTATTACCAGATTAAATTCTATATCTTTCGCCGTAGATGACAAATTAAATGACGATTCGTCATCATCAATACTTATATCAAATTCAGTAGTAGTAGGTTTATCTAAAATATGGTAACTTAAACCTTTCTCATATAATTTATATCTGTTTTGTAACAAAATGGTGTAAATGTATTTCGGGGAAATCTTTCCCTCTATTAAAGAACTTAATTGTATTTATACAATTCGGCGCGGGCTCGTTTGGTCGAAATTATATGAAGTGTCTCGTTCGAAGATGATAGTATATTGTAGTCATGCTTGTCATGCCTAGCTTCACAACGTTCAACGCATAGTGGTTCCCTTCTCCAAAAAAAAACCGGTGCTCTGCCAACTTCACACTCTCATTAGCCTTTCCAACTTCATATTGTTTTGTGTACTGTCCTTTGAATTATCACGACTTTTATTGAAGATGATAGCGGGAACTGATTTGGGGGTTAAGTAAGGGAGGGAGACTATTATCTTCGAACGAGACACTTCATATAATTTCGATCAAACTGTGTGTTTCTTTCTCGATGATAGTATATTGTAGATTTTTAGAGATGGCGTGATAATTCTCCTGTTTACCTATTTATTTTTATTTTTAACGTTTACAAATTCATAAAAATTACTCTAGGATGGTTCGAGCAAATTGGTCATTGAAATTTTCAATGGGCTTATTATAAAACTTATAAAATACTTGTGAATTGGGTGACCACCCAGCACTACGTCTTATAATTGAGATGTCTATTCCTCGTTTATGAGCTTTAGAAACTGCTGCATATCGAGTACTATATGCTGTGAAAAGTTCTGTATTCCCGCCAGCTTTGCCTAGCAATGTTTTGATCCAGTGATCAATAGTTTGTGACGACACTGCACCAAAAGGCTTCACAATGGCAATAAACAATCTTTTGACACTATTTCTCAAATCTTTAGTACAATCTAGATAATCTAAAACTGCAGTAGCTGCACACAAACCTGGCTTCTTTTTAAGAAATGGCAATATTAATTCTGGTTGAAAAACTCCTGGTTTTGGTGTTTTTATGTGATCTGTGATTTTAATATTTATCCCTGTATCAGATTTGTTTATGTTATCTATATTTATCAGTGCCAGGGTTTGCAGCCTCTGAGCTGTTATTAGCGCTAATAAGGTGACAACTTTTTCTGCAGCATCCTTCAATTTTAAATCTTTTAATGGATGCAGATTTTCAATATAATTGAGAACTGGAGTGATGTCCCAAATTGTTGCGTATCTCGGTTTTGGTGGTCTTTGTTTGAACACACCTTCTAAGAAACGAGATACTAGACTATCTTTATTAATATCATTAAGTGAAATTAAAGAAATTTCGAAACGAGCGGTGTGTAGCGTACTATAATTTGCACTGTTTTTGTAACGTTTGTTTAAAAATTTAATAATATCTATAGTTTTTGCATTATAGATATCAAGATTCTCTAAATGAGAGAACTCCCACCAGCTTCTTAGATGACACTCGTATTGTTTTAATGTTGAATTAGTAATAGAATTAACCATAACATCCGCAACTTCCTCGGTTAATCCTTGTTTGAGATATCCTGACCAGATAACTTGCCTGCCACTAGTGAAAGGTGGGATGCTAGTGGATAGTTCCTTTCTCTGTAAGGAGATGTCAATAAGTTACGATCAGGTTCTAATATTATAGGCGGTTCCACGAGCAGTGAAGTGTACAGGGGGTACCAAGGTTGTGTGGGCCATAATGGTATTACAACAATGCCTAATGCCTTATCGTTAACAATTTTTTTTAGCGTGCGCAGAATGAGTGCGAAGGGAGAAAAGGCATAAAAGTATTCATTTTTCCATAACATGGTAAAGGCATCTATAGCCGAAGCTTCTGGATCTGGAAGTCTAGAAAAGAATTTTTTACATTTTTTATTTATCTTGGATGCAAATAAATCCACTGAAACAGAACCAAATTGGTTTTGTATGCTTGTAAATGCATGATGAGATAGTTCCCATTCAGCATCTACACTACTACCAACAATTAGCGGGACACTTTTTCAAACCGTCGTAACTATGGGAGTTTTCAACCGATTGAAATGAAACTGCGTGAGGAGTACTTTTGAAGTGTCCCCTAGGCGTGTGTAAAGTTGCATTGGCGAGGGTTGATGCGAAGGGGTTAATTCACCCCCCGAAAGGGGAGTGTGTAGAAAAACGCCTCTTTGAAATAGGCCAGGGATGACGGAAGGGGTTGAAAAATTCAAAAATACCTTTGGGGCGACTCTCCTTGACGTCCTCTACAAAATTCACCCCTTGGAATTCCTTTCGGACAAACCCACCCCCCACAAACCTCCACCCCCTCTAAAATCCACAATTTTTGGGCGACGGTCTCGATTTTGAACTCAATGCATTCTCTGGACTCCCCTGATTCAGAAAATGCCATCACACATACCGTGCACCCCATAGGCACCTCTTAGGGGGGGGGGGGGTGAAACAGCTCTCAAATTTTCAATCCCCTTCGTAAGGGAGCACTTCCACACATCGGAAGGCGATGAAATTCACCATGTTTATTCTCGATATGTTAAGGATGAATGCCGAAAAGGTCCCGTTTCGAAAACTGCCCCCGAACTGAAGAGAGGGGGGGGGAGAGGTAGGGGTGGTCCACCCCCAAGTGTAAGGGTTGGAACGTTGTCACGTTGCGTGGATTACATGTCCAACAGTCCAGGGAATCGGGCTAACACAGTTTTGATGTCTTTTTCCCGCGTGAATGACAACAAAATACGAAAATGTCGATTTTTGTAAAACTCGCTTCCAAATTCAGGCCCATCTGCAGGGTGAACGAGTAACTCCATGCTAACGCCGTTCATGGATTCAGATGCGCGAATGCTTTATTAACAGAAACAAAAAATCACATTTTTTTAATCACGCTTTCGCTTTCGCTGTCAAATCGGAGCAGATTTGAAAGAGTAATAAGTGAGCCGGTCGGAGCCGGCGTTCAGAAGTAGAGCGAGGGCCTGCACCCGTATGTGGTCAGACCAGACCGGACTCCAATTTTCTAATCTTTTTCCGATTGTATTTAATTCTAGGGCGGACTATTTGTTTGCGAGGCCCCCTATAGAGTTAAGTCGCGCCGGCAACGTATTCGTTTTCTTCCTGTCGAATACTTTCTTTTGTATCGGGAATTCCGCGCCGCGTATCCCTTTCGGCGCGTAGTCGCCACACCCTTTCCTCCACGGTGTGTGTACCGCGGAATTCCCCCGTGTCGGTTTCGATTAAATAAAGAAATTCGATTAAACGTACGCGGATCAAAGTTTATTTCCCCCTTTCGACCTCCCCTAAGTTTCGCTCTCCGTAGAGCAGCCGGAAGGACGAAAGTAACGGACGCGTGCACTTGGCACTGGTGCCCAATTCTTCCAAATAAATTCATCCGTGGAAATTGTGTGACCGAGTGTGTCGATTAGCGGCTTTCTCGGCCGCCCACGCGAGGTACGTCACAATACATACAAAAAAAAATAATAATAATATACATGTCGAATTGAGTAACCTCCTCCTTTTTCGAAGTCGGTTAATAAAATAACTGAGGTATATCCAGGACTAATGCTATTCCCGCTATCGTCTTCAAAAATACTCGTGATAATCCCATGTTCGTTACGCAAAACAATATGAGGCTAGAAATAAATAAAGAGAAGTTGGCGACGGAAGAGCGCCAAATTCAGATTCAATATGCATTAAACGTTGCGATGTGAAGCATGACAAGCATGACTACAATACCATCATCTTTGAACGAGAGATTTTATATAATCCTGATCATATTAGGATACGATAATATTAGGACTACCGGAAAGTTCTGTCCGTTTTTAGAATAAAACAAAATAATAAATTTCTCATACCTTGAATAAATTTTATTAAGTAATACAATTTTTATCATTATTTATTTACGACATCTTGCTAGCGTGATTGCAATTTGTATATCATTTTTAACGAAACTTGGTGTAACCTACTGTTGTTACAACAGATATTGATATAATATTAATCTACTACAATCAACTACAATGTTGATGAGTACTACAAGGATTTTCTTAAAAATTTTGCAATTTATATTCGAACAACAAAAATAGATATAAGTTTTGTTATGTTTGAGACCTGGTTCCCCTAGATTTCGATATATAGATCAATAGTTTATTTTCTTTTTACGAGTTTCCACGTCATTAAACATTGTTACCGTGGATGGTTTTCTTGTGTTGGTTGAATTCGCACCCACGCCCGATCATTAGCACCGGTGCCTGGTCTACCTCAACACCTTGTATTATGCACTCTCAATCATAATACGTATTCAGGGTAGTCTTATTGCCCGAAGCTGTTCATAGCTCTCTTATCCTTTTTCCCGATATACCAGCAGATATCAATGACGTTTTCCATGCGCCATAAATAACGGTGATCATCGGTAATTGTATTAGATGAGGCCCTGTCACCTGCCCCGTGCACGATCGCGATCAAGTAGAAAGGCATGAGGCGGATAGAAAGGAGAAAACACGGGGGGTAAGAGGCGAAATCATGAAATGGAAGGATAAGAGAAGGTGGAGAAGTCTAGCCGCGTGATAAATCAAGCACGAGGGTATCACTCGAGGGTTGATTCTACGGGGAGAGAAAGAGCGCCGTGATCGGGACGAAAGAAAGTCGAAGAAAAAGGATGGAACGAAATGAGAGGGAACATGGAACTCCGAGGGGCTAAATCATCGGTGATTGTGACGCGAATCGCCCACTCTTTTCCTTTTTTACGAGCAGAACTACTCCTCTCTTTATTCTCTTATTCCCTTTTTACACCCTCTGGCATCGCAGAGTTTCTTTAGGACGCACATGCGTTCCACCTTATGTATCTGTCTGGCCCTAAAGACATGAAATTTTATCGAACGCTAGACCACCGATGTAGACGTTGAACGTCGTTCAGGCTTGACACGAACGAAGATCTCTAAAGAACTTCACATTTACCAGAGTTCTTTTCCTCTGATTCGAAAAGAATCGTGAAAAATACCCCAGATAGCACCGGACGTCCCATGGACGTACCGAGAACGTACAGAAAATGTTCTGGAAATGTCCAGCACCGGACGTCCCATGGACGTACATAAGACGTTCCTGTTCCTGTGCTATCTGGGTATACAATCATTATTCAATATTCGCAACAGAATATTTTTTTCCGTAAATAAAACACATATTTATCTAATATTCGCAACAGAATATATGTTTGAACATGTAAAACAAAATGTTTATTCAATATTAGGAATACAATATTTTTTGTACATATGAGATGTGATATGTATGTAATATTTGGAACTATTCAGAATTACCTAGTAAATTAATTCTTCTAACTTTTCAAAAAAAAGTTTAAGTCATTTAGACCAATTTCAAAAGAAGGAATTATATTTTAAAAAGTATCCAAATATTAATGCGAATCACTATATAAGCCTAAAATATGAGTCGGTTTAGCAAAGTCGTTTATGGGTAAGTGAGAAAGCAGGTTGCGGTTGTAGTTCGAAAATCGTGAATTCGAATCCCGCCGGAGGTAAATAAAAATTGAAAGATTTGTTCGTCGTTTTTCATGGAATCTCCAGTTACAAGAAATAAATACAGTTAACTAAAATCTACCAACAAATAAAAGAAAATATATAAAATTAAAATTTAATTTTTTTTAAATCTCAATTTTACATGGAACGTTCTGGGAATGTCCACATCGGACGTCCTAGGGACGTACATAGAATGTCCGCGCCGGACATCCCAGGGATGTCCTGCGATGTAACTGGGACGTTCCAGGGACGTTTGGACGTTATTTGGACGTCCATAGGACGTCCCGAACGTCCAGTACCGGACGTCTTATGGACGTACATAAGACGTCCCTGTGCTATCTGGGACGAAACATTGGCTCCCGATGAATAAGTGTTTAAGATGGAAAAGGAAGAGGTAAGACATACACAGGTTTAGATTGAATAAACCTATGTAAAGAACACTAGTTTATATATTTATAAACTATACACATGAATAGAAATAAAGATAAATGAAACAGTCCTTTAGCTACTGTACGCGAGGCGACGGTCCGACCGGAAGTGATTCGAGTCCCACGTCAGGCGTCATCTATTAGCTATCAGAAGTGGGAACTATGAATGACGTCAAAACAAATAAGTGTTGATTTCAACCACGCCACGGCGAATTGGATTGTGTGCAACATTATTTTGTACGGAATCGCCTACGGCGACGCGCTTAATTACTATTCGCTTCGGTATTATCGACGTTCTGTAATTGATGACGGTTGCATTATGTCAATAATAATACTGGTCGAGCACGAGCTACTGTCGAGCACGGACGTGTTTATAATATCGTTTTGGTTCCGATTGTTAGCGATTCGCGAGTGTTCGATTAAAGTGTGTGAGACAGAAGGAAAGTGTTTCTGACTACAGGGGCACTCTTCCGCGTATCTAGAGACGCGGTAGCGTCTCGACGCCAAGTACATGAAAAATTATACGCCACCGTGTATACTGGCGCTGGCGCTACCACGTATCTTTTACTCGTAAAACTGCGATTCCAACCTAACCCGAAACTGCTGTCATTAATATCAAGTCACGCCTGCTGTATTTTCTAAATCCAAAGGCATTTTTCTGATGTAAACCGCATATAAGCTTTCTAATAAAATCAAAATCAATAAATTCGGTCTATGTACAACTGAGATATCGTAATATCATGCCATGAATCTGTCAGAAATTGTAGATTTTTCTTCTGATTCTGATTCTTATTCTTTTCGTCAACACTTAGCCAATAGGAGCTAAGGCCGTTCGTCGATTCGTCGACTCTCGGAATCAGTCGGCAAGGCTCGCCGGTCGGAATTGGTCAGAATTGTAATATGGCTGTCACTCATGCCGCTCGTTCATTTCTAACCTGTAACTGTCAGTTTGGATTTGTAACATTTGGTTTCTTGCAACAAGACTTTCTGCCTTGCGTTCGGTGTGCTTTTGAAAACTTAAGGGACTGAATTTTATTTGTAAATAACACATGCAAACCTTATTTTACTTGCAAATTAATGTAGAGCTTAAGATAAAAATACATTTGTCCTTTATTATAGTAAGCGTAGAGTCTACAATATACATAATGTGTCTGAAGCCAGATATAAGAAAGAGACCAGCTTCAGTTCTTTGAGTTTCCAAAAGTATACAGAACGCATGGCAGGATGTCTCACTGCAAGAAATTTAAATGTTAAAGATGAAGGGAGAAATAAAAAAAAAGAAATCAACTATTTGTAACTCACAGTTTATTGTATTAGAATACAGTTCATACATTCACAGAACGCATGGCAGAAAGTCTTGTAACAAATTTAAATAAGGAGAAAATGAGAAAATGAACAGAGATCCACTATTTGTAATACATAATTTATTGTATTACAATAATATAGAAAAAGAAAGGTCAGACTTAATCCTTTAAGTTCTCAAAAGTATGCACGACACATGACAGAAAGTCATGTTGCATTTAAATGTTACTGATAAACTGTTTATATATTTTTTCTTAATAAATTGCTTGCAATGAGACTTACTGCAATGCGTTCCCCGTACTTTTGAAACCTTAAAGGACTCAAACTGATCTCCCATTTTCTATATTATTGTAATCATTTTATAAGTAACATTTAAATTCCTTGCAACAAGACTTTCTGTCATGTGTCGTGCATACTTTTGAGAACTTAAAGGACTAAGTCTGACCTTTCTTTTTCTATATTATTGTAATACAATAAATTATCTATTACAAATAGTGGATCTCTGTTCATTTTCTCCTTATTTAAATTTATTACAAGACTTACTGCCATGCGTTCTGTGAATATATGAACTGTATTCTAATACAATAAATTGTGCGTTAGAAATAGTTGATCTGTCTATTCATTTCTCACTTCTTCTTTAATAAATTTCTTGCAATGAAACTTCCTGCAATGCGTTCCGCGTACTTTTGAAACCTTAATGGATTCAAACTAATCTCCCATTTTCTATTATTTGAAGTCATTTACTATACAAATTATTTTTGTAAAAAGAAGTGAGATCTCCATAAAAAAAACTTCAAAAAAGTAAAAAAATTACGCCAAGTACATGAAAAAGTGGAAGACTCAAGGAGTTATCATAGAAAAATAAAAGATCCTCATACAAAACTACAAGAAAGTAGAAAAAGAAGTGAAATCAAAATGAGCAACCAGTACATGAAAGTCCTTTCCAATAAAGTGCAAAGGCGACACTGTGTAACACAATGTAAAATTCGGTGATTTCCAACTTTGCGCAGCTAAAATGCTGTGTTCAACAGTGCGAACGTTCAGATCCTAATGACAATTCATGTAAAGTAACTACTCCACACTTTAGCGGTGAAATGAAGAAGCTAAATAGTGTATCAACTACAAACTGAGACTGTTTAGACATTTGCCTAGATTTCCGCGGCCTGGAAGTCAAATGCTTGGCGTGGCCAGGCAAGGCATTCTTAGATCATCAATACCCATACTTTCTCTGTCACAGACTTTCAGGTAATTTGTCAATTTAAAAATCTGACAATATTATGAGTACACTTTCATTGTATTGGGTTTTAGAATATTTCTAAGATCATTCATCGATGCTAATACCTTTACTCTCGCAACTTTCAGATAATTTGTCACTTTAAAACTCTAACAATATGAGTACACTTTCATTATTTTGCGTTTTAAAATAATTCTTATTCATCGATACCTTGACCTTGCCTGGCCACGCCAAGCATTTGACTTCCAGGCCGCGGAAATCTAGGCAAATCATCTGGCAGCTCGTTTCGATTTCATATCTTTTTCAACTTTCTTGTAGTTTTTTATGGGGATCTTTTATTTTTCTATAGAAAGCAACCATGAATCCGAATGTATCAAAAACCTATGCGCAAATGGCTCAACAAGTATATTTTCCGACTAAAGAACAGGCAATAATAATTGATTCGATTGAAGGAATCTCTATTCAGGAGTACACAGTGGCATTGGGAAAGGTAACGGATCCAAAAAATATTAGATTTGTGTCCTGCATTTCGTATGGGCGAGTTTGCATGTACTTGAACAGTAAGGAGGCAGCTGACAAACTCACTGATAGTAACGCTAAAGTAAACATTGGCTCGCATGTTCTTGGAGTACGTCCGTTAATTACAAAAACTAAAAGAATTATATTGTCAAATGTGTACCTTATAATTCCCCACAGCGTAATTGAAGACGAATTAGACACGCTAAAAATCAAGTTAAGCTCGCAGATAACCTTTATTAGAGCTGGAATGAGTGACCCAAACTACGGTCATGTGCTGAGTTTTAGAAGACGGATGTTTATACAACCTGAAGATGTTGATAAATTACCGGAAACTCTGAAAATTAACTACGATGATACAGTTTACTGGATCTACCTATCAACGGAGAAGTTAACATGTTTTCTATGTCATGAAGAGGGGGATCTTGCTAGGTACTGTAAAACCATAGATCTTACAAACAATAACAGCACTACAGGCATTTCAAATCATGGAAAAAGTACACAAACTAATGTAGAGGCAGCCACTTCTGCTATAGAAAAAGATTCAGAGCGAATCATTACTGAAAGCTTAACTCCAATTACACAACCGAATTATACAACCCTGTCCATGCCTCCCCCGGCAAATATCAAAAGACCTCTTTCTCTGTCCTCAATTCTTAGTTCAGATCAAGGTCCTGAGGGAAATAAAGTTGCCAAAACAATACGTAATAGTCAAGCTAATAGAACTAAAAAATTCAATAAATCTAGGTCATCTGAAATTTCTCTTGACTACGTGACAAGACAATTATTTCCTGCTAAAGATTATATCTTGGGTAATTCACAGAAATTCGCACTTGATTTTAAACACATTACTAATTTTTTGCTAGATACCTACGAAAACTCAGATACCCCAGGAACTAGCATACATGTTAACAGAAATTAAGGGCCTCATAACTGAACGATCCTTGAAAAGTCGAATAACTAGGATAGTTAAACGTTTACGCGTTCCAAAAATGCCAATGTACGAAGAATCAAGCGATGATTCATATTCTACGGATGACCCTCAATCAGCAGCAGTATCTGATTCCGTGCAATATGACAAACATACTTTTTTGGAACGCTAGAAGTGTGGGCCAGAGATAATCTGAAATTGGAAAAATACTAACAAATGTTGATATACTCATTTGCGTTGAATCATGGGTTACAGAACAACATTCTTTTCAATTTACCGACTTCTTAACATACAGAAAGGACAGAATCCACTCAAGAGGAGGGGGTACAGTTATATTTATACGTAAATACTTAGCGTATAAAGAAGTATGTAATCTGAAGACTCCAGACACCGCTACTGAAATTTGTGGTCTACCTATAAATAACATAAATCCCCCCCTCCAACTTTTATTTTGCTACAGAGCTCCAGGGAATATTCTCACTCAAGACCAATGGGATCTTATCGTACAAAATATAGAATTAAATAGCAACTCCTTACTATTGGGAGACTTTAATTCTCATAATAAAAACTGGAACTGCCATTACACAGACACAAATGGGGCACGATTTGAAAGAGCTATAGAAACACACGATCTATTCTTACACAATAATGATTCGGTTACGCACGTCGACATGCATCATAACACGAAATCCAATACCGACCTAATCCTCTCTACTATAAACATTTCAGATAAATTGAATTATACAGTCTGTGTCGAGACGTGGGGATCGGATCATTTCCCCATATGGATTAATGTAGCAGTAGATATTTACAGCAAAAAGACATTCAAGCTAAAATCAGTTCATACCGATTGGTCCATATATACAGCAAAACTTGAAGCTTGCAATTCTAATTTTCTTCTGCCTAGCTACGACCAACTGTCACCTCAAGAAAAATACAAAATGTTTGTGGGAAAAGTTACGGAAGCCATAGAATCTAGTACTCCGCGAAAAAAAAACTACAATCCAAGGTATAATAAAAATCCTGTTCCCTGGTAGGATTCCGATTGTGACAAAGCTCAAAGACATCGACGCGCGTCATATAAAAAGTGGGAACATACGGGTAACCTAGAAGATTTAATAAATTACGTCAAACACACAGCTACAGCTAAAAAGATCTTTAAAAAGAAAAAGAGGGAGAATTTTAAAAAATTCGCTGAAAGCATAAACCTACAAACAGACTCTAGCTATGTTTGGAACAAGTGTAGAATCTTTAAAAATAAATGAGTTAAAATAAGTCCTCAACATTGGGTGAAAAATCACCAAGATAAAAGTAAAATTGAAGAAGCTATCAATAGAATAAGCTCCCCGTGGGTCATAACGGACCCGAATTGGCTACCTCCACATCAATAGAACGAATTTGTTGAGACTCAATTCAACTTCACGGAATTTATTGTTGCACTAGAATATAAAAAAGTAAACTCAACTCCAGGAATGGATGGAATTGATTATGAAATGTTGAAAAATTTACCCGTCAAGTTTAAATTACTATTGCTGGACATTTACAATCAGATGTTTACACAAAATGACTATCCTGAAAGTTGGAAAAATTCCTTGGTCCACCTAATCAAAAAAGCAGACGGTAAAAGCTTCCGCCCCATCTCGCTGACTTCCTGTGTGTCAAAACTCTTCGAAACTCTCATCCAAAATCGACTACAATGGTGGACTGAACACAACAATCTCATACCAAGTAACCAACAAGGATTTATAAGAGGAAGATCGTGCGTCGATAATGCGCTTGGTTTGGCGGTCAAAGTGGAGGAAGCTTTTGTAGAAAGGAAGGATGTTCTCGCAGCATTTCCCGACGTTCAGGGAGCCTTCGATAACGTTAATTTAGACATTTTGTTATCCAAACTAGCGTATATAGGCTGCTCATTAGCTATTCTTAAATTCATCAAATTCATAACTCATGAAAGGTACATGTATACTGACTCCCTAGGTGAAAATTATAGACTCCTTCATCAAGGTGTTCCCCAAGGAGGTGTACTTAGTCGAATCTTATATGTTATTTATGTCTCAAGCATTAATGTAAACCTACCTAAAAATGTAGTAATTTCACAATTTGCTGATGACACAGCATTTTACTTAAAAACAGCTAATACTAAGAGGGGAAAGAAAGTCCTTGAAAAAGCCATTCGAACTGTCCAAGAAAATCTATTTCATTTGGGCCTAACACTTGTCCCAAACAAATCTACGTATATTCATTTTAACCGAAAAAGGATAATGCCGGGAAGCTCTGAAATAATAATTGGAGGCTACAACATAAAATCTAGCGCAACTGTCCGTTTCCTCGGTATTTTATTCAACTTTAAACTTTCTTTTGTCCCTCAGGTTGATCAGGTACGAGAAAGATGCTTTAAATCTCTTAATATTATTAAGTTTTTGAGAGGTACTTGGTAGGGATGCTGGTCCAATACACTAATTACACTGTATAAGAGTTATGTGCGTTCTATTATCGATTATGGCTCCTTCATTTACTTTCCTAGAAATAAAGTTCTGTCGCAGAAGCTCGAAGCGATTCAGAACTCAGCAGTCAGAATTGTTCTTGGTTACCGCAAAAGCACTCCAAACAATATCTTATTAGCAGAATCTAAACTAATTCCTATCCGTGAACGCGCAAAACTTTTGTGCAACTTGTTTTTGGCAAAGGCGCTAACCAACAACAATTCCTTCACACATAAAGCTGTAAATAGTTATTATGGTGTAACAAAAAAGAGACCACCCAAATTCAAGTCAATCCTTAATCAGTGTATTCCACGCGCACTAGAGGCTACTAAATATATTAGTAATCAAAATAATTACAATATTTACTCCTGTAAGTTCAAAACACTAATGACTGTAATTCCCATTGATACGACGCTGGGCCATGAGCTAAAGACAACAGAGAACCCCAATGAAATACTAGCGGAACTTGTAAGGTGCAGTAATGCTCTGTCCATCTACACAGACGGAAGCAAAATTTCAGGAAATAATTATGTCGGTGCGGCTTGTTGGTGTCCCGAGTTGAATACTGAAGTCACTCTGAGTATAAACAAGCTTGCTTCTGTATTCATGGCGAAGTGTATTGCGCTAAATCATGCCCTAGACATTGCCTTAAGCAACAAGCACCGTAATATATATATTTTTTCTGACGCTCTTAGTGCTCTTCAGAGCTGCAGACTACAAAAATATCGATTGAAACAAACTTATACATCCTTGAAGTAAAGAAAAAGTTTAATGATTTTATTCAAGACAATACGAAAAACAGTTTTCTTAAGTTTATCTGGGTGCCGTCGCATATAGGAATACTTGGTAATGAAGAACCAGATAATCTGGCCAAAACAGCTACGCACTACGCGTGTAACTTGAATATATTAGAAATTCCTTTCATCGACATTTTTGAAACTTATAAAAAAAAGCCAGACAGGACACTCTGAGTATGATTAAGGACCAGGGTGCCTTTAAAGGGATGAAATACTTTCAATTATATCTTAATGACAGTAGCAGAGCATGGTATTTTCACAGTAAACATAAAAGAGAATTAATTGTCATGGTAAATCGTATTAGTTCTGGGCATTATAATCTTGCTGCCTCTCTTGCCCGCATTAAGATAATAAGCGACCTTCAATGTAAATGCAGCTATGAAATCGAAGACATCAATCATGTGATTTGGCAATGCAGGCTCTACGGTAGTTCAAGGACCAAGCTAATAAAGAAGCTCCAAAAGATGAAACTGTTTCTCCCACTAAATTTTGAATCGATTGTTGCGAAACCTAATATTGCAGCTTGTCTATGTATTTTTAATTTCTTAAAAGAATGTAAACTGCAAATATAATGTACACGTAAACTGTATTATACATACTACTGTATATATGAACTTTATCTGAGGTTCTCAAATAAAAAACAAAAAAAAATTATGTCAATAATGATTTTGATAAATCCATTAATGCGACCGAAGTATATCGTTCTCGATACAATAGTAGCTCGCATAATAATCGAAAAACGTACTGTTGATTACCAATACTTATTCATTTTTATTTTATTTTCTATTTTAGGAATTAGTATCTTTTTGCGTAGAGAGAACAGAAAATAGAAGTGACGTAATATAAAAATAAGTAACAAGGTATAGAAAATAAATAATTAGATAAGCAAAATACAAACATCAGAGAAAGAAGATATAGTACTACCGTCGAGCAAGATTATCGTTAAGTCTAATGTCATGAAATGATACTAATCGTAAATGCCCCAATTTCCAATTCTGCTTCAGAGCTCTGAGTTTCCTTCGAGTGTCTTTTGTGATCACTGCAAAACATTTAACGTGTTTATCTCGAAACAATATTTTTTGAACTAGTCGAAAAAATAACTAAAACAAATCTTCACCAATCAATCTAAAAATTTTAATGTATACTCAAAATTACATTCTCTTAAAGACTTATGTAGGATTTTTTGATACAGTGAATAGTTTCTTTTTTAAAAAACATTTCTGTGACAATTTTTTCTTCATAACAGTGCCATTCTGGAAAAAATTAATATATCTTCAAAATCTTCTAGAGGTTCATATAGATGAAGAGAAGCATCCACTGTACTTACTTAGATCAATGAACCATGAATTCGATTTCCCGTGAATTATTTTTCGATTTAGTTTGATATACAGGGTGTCCAAGCCTAAGTGATACGGAGGTCTAACTCCAAAACTATCGGTCAAATGCAAAGTTTCAAATATGGAAATTGCATGATAAAATGGGGGTCATGTTTCAGCGAGAAGGAATTTTTGTTAACTTCGTTATTTAACGAGATATGATGGTCGTTTTGTTAAAAAATTTGTTCTGGCAGAAATCAAAGTTGTTCCAAGTCGTCACGTTAATTATTAGCTTAAATATGCAATTCGGTGTTCATAAGACGATGCTGATATCGTTATTTTTATTATATCTTTTTAAATTCTTTGTTTCGAGAATTACTACTTTGGAACAATGTTTGGAACAACTAGAACAACCTGGAACAACCTCGAAAGATTTGATTTTTGAAAAACGGGGTGCTAGCTCAAAAATCTGATTTTTTTCATTTTCCGCTAAAATATTCATTATAAAAATTTTGGTAATTATTTAGAAGTAGGTCTTCCTCACCGATTTCGATGACCTTGAAATATGTTGTCAAGGTCATCATTCTGAACAACTTTTCCCTATATATGTTACCGCTGCTCCGCCTTAGTTTCCGAGACATTTACATATAAAGATCATACATTTCCATAACACACAACATTATATATAGCATACAAAAACACACTATAACGGTTTAAACTTGTTCTGAGAACTTGTATCATGCACGATCTTTATTCGTACAGTAAAAAAAATAGGGGTCCGGGGGCTTGCCTCCGGCCGGAGGTTTGGGGGCGAGGCCCCCAACAAGGAGCACTGCAGCGCACTGCGCAGGTGTGTACACGGTTAGCCTGAGGAGTGTTTATAGTTTCGCCGGGGATCGAGGGGACGCAGCCTGGCAGAATGCGGATAGTTGTGAGACGTATGTTTTTTAAATTCTGTAAATGGTTTATCAGCTGAAACCATACGCCTCGAAAGTCTACGCATTCTGGGGGGCTACGCCCCCAGCCAAACGGGGGGCTGCGCCCCCTCGATCTCCCGCGGAACTATAAACATTCCTCAGGCTAACCGTGTACACATCTGCGCACTGCGATGCAGTACTCCTTGTTGGGGGCCTCGCCCCCAAACCCCCGGCCAGAGGCAAGCCCCCGGACCCCTACTTTTTTACTGTATGAATAAAGATCGTGGATGTGTACTATACGTACTATACCTGGGGTATTTCCTCGCGATCGCCGGAATCCTCCCCATCGACCTTCTCGTCAAGGAGAGAAGGAAGATCTCCGTGCTGAGTTCGGAGATGGGCAGGACAGAGTCCGCGAGTCTGGCGCGCGCTCAGACACTCTCGGAGTGGCAGCGCCGCTGGTCCGCGGACAGCACGGGACGATGGACAGCCCGGCTGATCGGGACCCTGAGGCCCTGGTTGGAGCGCGCTCACGGGGAAGTAGATTTCTACCTCAGCCAGCTCCTGTCAGGGCATGGCTATTTCCGGTACTATCTGTACCAGATGGCCAAAGTAAGGTCCCCGACGTGCTGTTACTGCGACGCCGAGCGAGACAAGGCGTTCCACACGTTCTTCGTCTGGACTCGCTTCAGCAAGGCGCGCTCCGTAGTTGCCAGCGCAACGGAACACGACATTACCCCCGATAACATCGTGGGGGTGATGCTACGGAGTGCAGAGCTGTGGAACGCGGTCTCGGCGTTCGTGTCCTCTGTCCTGGTGGCGAAGAGGGTCGATGGGTGTCTTCAGGACCCCCGTCCGGGCTTCCAAGACTAGAGGTGGCCTGCTTGTATGCGCAGGCCAGCACGCCACGGGCCCATACCGAAGTAATGCGATGAGCGGATTCCGGTATGGGCCCACATGTGGAAGAAGAGAGGTGGTTTTAGTGGGTAGGACCTTTCCGAAGGAGGAGTCCCACAGTCCCCGGCAAACGCGAAGGGCTGCGTAAAGCCTTTCCACCTCTCGAAAAAAAAACAAACAAAAAAAACTATACCTGCGTACATACCTGTTATTCATTTTGTGTTTGATTAGAAATCGGAAATATTTCGGCCATCATGTCGAAAAATGCCATTATACGATTATTAGCATCATGTTGACGTCGAAATGAAAACTCAGCTGTATATCCCACGTAATGAGACTTACGAGTTCCATAACGAGGAATATTAACCCTCGTATCTCGCTATGCACGCTCTATATTTTGCGTGTGTGCTCCAGTATCTGGATCGACGAAGTTTATATTGTGGTTGACAGTTAGATGTTTATAACCTTGATGTTCTAAAGTGTTATAGGCTTTTCAACAATCCGGTATTATTGTCGTTCCCGGTTTGATCCAGTTTTGAATGGTACTAAGTAACGTTTCAGCACTTCTGTTTGCGACTGGTTCAATAAATAGTTGTTTACTTGATCGTTCAATTCCAGCAAAAATGCACTGACCAATAACTAAACGACCTATATTATATTTACGTTTTCCTATTTTATATTTACGTTTTCCTATTTTCCTATTGAACTGATCGTTTTTCTATCCATAATATGCATAACTCTCGACAAAGAGTAGCCCAATCAACTGCTGTGGTTAAAGATATTTCGAGGAGGCCGCAGCATTATATGATAAGGGATAAAACTGCATATAGTCTATAATGGCAAATGTACATGTTTAAACCACGTATTATGGAATGCACTAATTTTAAAATCGCACTACTTTTTAACACGCTTCTTATTTCGATTTTTCAAATGGTATGTATTGCGACATTTGCGACATCCTAAACAAGGACAAAAATATAACTGTTGTAAGAAGCAAAAAACGTTCCAAATCCCGTTAAGCGATTGCCTATGCCTAAATGAAGTGTACTCATAATCTATGTTTATTTAAAGATTTTTGCAAATATCTCGGAAACTAAGGCCGAATGGCAGTAACATATACAGGGTGAGGCACCTAAGGCCGGCCACCTGAATAACTTGACTGCTATTGGTGATAGGAAAAAATGCATCAGAACAAAATTATTTGGTTTCGAGGGGCTGATTATCCGATGTTACTAGTTTTTTGATAGGTGGAGGCGTTAAGAAGATATGAAGGTCATCTTTGTTTTTTTAAATGGAACGGTATATTTTTTGACTCACATTCAAATAGAGTATTTCAAAACGAATACAATGACCTATTGTGAAGGTCATTTGTGGTCTGGGTTAAGCCAGTTACGATGGAAAATAATTTACTTTAAGGAAATGGTCACCCACTGTTGATTTATTTTTTTAACAGTACTACAAGACTAATTTAAGTGTTCAAAATGGTGACCTTGAACATTGATGCATGCTTTGAAGCGTTGTTTGACAGATACTACGGCATGTTGAATTTCAGTGGGGTTTATAACGGCACAAGCTCTTCTTATACGCTCTTTCATATCTTCTTTGGTTGTTGGTTTTTCATTATACACTTTCTGCTTTAATGTTCCCCACAAAAAGAAGTCCAGTGGTGTTAAATCTGGAGAACGTGCAGGCCATTTGTGATTTCCTGCACGACCAATCCAACGGTCTCCGAATGTTGAGGAATTGAGAAATTATCCGTGCTGAATGAGCAGGGCATCCATCTTGTTGAAACCACATAATTTGCCGTATGAAAAGCGGAACATCTTCCAGCAGGTGTGGCAAAATTTCTGTTAAAATGTCTTTATATCTCGAAGTGTTTAATGTGCCACCGATAAAATAAGGACCAATTATTTGACTGTTAAGAAGTCCGCACCAAACGTTTACAGACCAAGGTCTTTGTTTATCCACTTCTCGCAGCCACCGTGGATTTTCTATTGACCAGTAATGCATATTATGGCGATTGACTTGACCACAGTTTGTAAATGTGGCTTCATCCGTAAACAAAACCTTATTGAAAAACGACTCATCACTCTGTAATTTCTGCAGACCCCATTCACAAAAATTTACACGGTTTTGAAAATCATTTCCATGTAATTCTTGGTGAAGTGAAGCATGAAAAGCGTGGAATTTATTTAAATGTAATATTCGTAAAACACTTCGTTGACTAATGCCACTTCCACGTGCTAGCTGCCTTGTACTAGCATGGGGATTTTGTGTTACGGCTGCTAAAATGTTCACTGTATTTCGATTATCAGTTGCTGTTTTGCATTTTCTTCGTATTTTGTTATCTACACTTCCAGTTTCTTGAAAACGTTTAATAACATTCGTAAACGCAGATCGTGAAGGTGTGACACGTTCAGAAAACTGTGCAGCATACAAACGGACTGCATCTCTTACAATTTTGCGACATTCCCCATAAACAAAAACCATATCTACTTTCTCCGCTTTTGAATAACGCATTTCGAAAACTTGAGATACACTTTGCTCGGTGGAGATTCTCATAAACGACTAATTATAGTATGTACAGATGAAACGTACAGCGTGATTGAATGTTTATTTCCATTCAACGACCCATAACAAGGGATTACGAGACAAAGATGAAGTAATATCAACAACCAGAGATCGCAAGGAAGTGTTCGACCATTTCATCAAAGAGATTTGATTTCATCAAATTATTTTCCATCGTAACTGGCTTAACCCAGACCACAAATGACCTTCACAATAGGTCATTGTATTCGTCTTGAAATACTCTATCAGAATGTGAGTCAAAAAACATACCGTTCCATTTAAAAAAACAGAGATGACCTTCATATCTTCTTAACGCCTCCACCTATCAAAAAACTAGTAACATCGGATAATCAGCCCCTCGAAACCAAATAATTTTGTCCTTATGCACTTTTTCCTATCACCAATAGCAGTCAAGTTATTTAGGTGGCCGGCCTTAGGTGCCTCACCCTGTATAGGGAAAAGTTGTTCAGAATGATGACCTTGACAACATATTTCAAGGTCATCGAAATCGGTGAGGAGGACCTACTTCTAAATATTACCAAAATTTTACCTTCTGGAACAATTTAGAACAAGTCAAGAACAACCTGGAACAACTTGGAATTTTAAAATTTTCAAAATGGGTTGCCAACTTCATACAGGTAACTAGGGTTGGCTTTGAATCAAACACCATAGCTAGATAAGAATGGACAATTTGCCGCAACGTAAATGAAGTCCATTATTTGTTTTTAACATATGTTTCTGTCAGTCTTGATTATAATTTGACTAACGGCAACTAAATATATTCACTGATTGTGAAACTTCTACGTCTCACTTGGGTCAAAAAAATTAAATTGTATCCTAGAGTTGCGTGAGCTATAGGGCTCATGATCGCGGGCGAAGTAAAGTCAATCGAGAAAAGGATGCAATCCATTAAGGAAGTCCCGACCGTGTTTCTAATCGCGCGGTCTAAAACACACGACTATAATTTATATCTTCTCCGAGCCCGATAAGATGAATCTCGTATGCTTATGGGCTTGACCGGGTATCGACTCGATCCTCCTATGAATTTTATTTATAATAAAGCGATGCTGGGTCGCTACTGACGGCCTCCATTGGCTACCGTCTCCGCTACTTTACGTCCACGGGACGTGACCACGTTGTCTCATCACCGGAGATCCATTAGTCAGCGGTTGACACGCTGACGGCTACCGTACACCACCACCGTTCCCGTGACAGACCGAAGATTCCACCGTACGGGCTGGCTGTGATGATCTCCGAATGGTCCAGGCAGAGTCCCGCGAGCAACGACCAGTTAATGCTATGCCTTCTCGTGTTGGTGACACTAGCAAAGAAAAGCGTGCATAATCGTAGAAGCTCCGAGAGAAAGACAGTGGGGACCACTATAAACTACCGAGGCCCGCGATCGAGATCGAGCACGCAAGATGAGCGTGACGCACTAGCATTTATTATGAAGTGCCCGATTCAGATCCAAGGTGTCTTCCGTAGACTTTTTATTATCGATCGTAAGACCATTAATCATCGATGTAAACTACGACTATTCGAACGCGTATGAATCGTCGTATTGGATGAGTTGCCTAGCTTGAACACATTAACTCGTTGAATACTGATCATTTCTACGAAACTGAAACTTTGTTTAGAGATAACTGGAATCTGTCTTGTGATCCCGTTAATAATGTCGTTTTCCGACGCTGACTAGCGGTGGACGAAATTACTACTCATGTTTATTTTCAGTTATGAATGTAATCCCGGTAGGTGCAGCACTAAGACTCTCCATCGCCCCTCCCTCCCCTCTTACAATTCATTAATTATGGTCATTTTTCGATAAGGCTGCATGTAAACAATCAAGTTATTGATTATAGATACCTGCGGTTACAGTCAGATTTTAATTTAAAAATTCAAAATGAATGATGTCTTGTCTGTAATTTTGAATGTAGGTATTTTAAATTTTGCGCCGCCTCCAAAAATGTTGCATTGTATTTAATATGCTGTATTTAATAATTTCATCGAAATCATCAAGAACTGGTGAATAATAATGGGGTTCATATAGAAATTATTTCTTACGTTTCACTGTACTTTTTCATACTTTTAAGCTATTATATCTAGAACTGGCGAGTATTCATATAAATCCACTAAAAATTATTTCATACTTTTTAATGCAGTTCAAATGTTTTTCAACTTCGTTTATACTTTTTTTTTTCCAAAAGTTATTTTATCTGTGATATGATCAGAAAACTTTCTATCTGATGGAGAAAATGTATTTTTGAAGAAGGAACCTACATTAAGGGTAAATACATTAAGAGTCAGTGAATTCGTTTTGAAAAATACTATCGCTTAATCCCTCCAAAAATATATAGTTCCATTTAAAAAACGAAACTTCACCATCATATCTTTTAAATTAATAATATAAAAAAAATGTCGTTTAAGTCATAATATAGAGCCCATTGTATCCTGCAATTTATATCTAAACAATTTTTTCGTATCATCAATAGTTATTGAAATATGCGTCTGTTACACTTTAGCGTCGACACCCTGTATGTGTCGATTGAGGCGAGTTGATCCTGTGCTTTCATCCACGTTCTTATTGAAACAATCTTAGCTAGGAACTTCTAACATTGTGACGTAAGACAATTGACACCTACTAGCATCCTTAAACATTTTAGTCTTGACCTTTCTAATAATACAAAAAAATAACATTTTCATTTAAAATAGACCATTCTCTACCAAAAGCACCACCATGGCAGAGAAGACCAAAGCGTCGTGTCAGAAAATCAGCTATCATGACTGATACTCTAGAGAAAAATCCATTAGCTGAAGAGAAATTCAATGGAAAAAGAAAAATATAAAAATTAAGTCAAAGATAAGAAACAAAGGAAAAGGGGAAAGCTTGAAATGTTACTGTATTATTTGCTGTGATGCATATTTCAACTACTAGTCCAGGGAAGAATGGATTGAGTGCTTAATTTGAAACATTAATTTTTGATGTTTATTTATACGAATGAAAAATTATATTCTTATATATAATATGAAAAAAGTATTAAAAGAAAATTGTCAAAATGACGGCACTTTAACCTTGTATCCTCAATTTCTTTACACCATTTATACTTTCAGTAGCCTGTAGAAAATAATAATTTTTAACCTATCAAAAATATCCATATTTAAGTCGTAGACTGAATTTTATTTCATATGTGTGCATAATTTCAATTCGATCTGACATATGGTTATTGAAATATCGCGTTAACGTATTTCAAACACAGCGATTCGAGAAAAATGCGTTCAACATTTCGCATTCAATTAATGTAAGAGAGCGACTCGTGATAAAACAATTATAACTTTAACAATTTTGGCAATTTTTGAATTTAATTTGGCAGTATCCTCTTAAAACGTACACCCTCGCTAAATACTCTAATATCTAATAGCCAGACTTGTGTTTTTTTTACTATACTTCGTAACATTATTTTTTTTTTTTTATTATTTGAAAATCTCAGATAAGGTTCATATATACAGTAGCATGTATAATACAGTTTACGTGTACATTATATGCACAGTTTACATTCTTTTAAGAAATTAAAAATACATAGACAAGCTGCAATATTAGGTTTCGCAACAATCGATTCAACATTTAGTGGGAGACATACTTTCATATTTTGGAGCTTCTTAATTAGCTTGGTCCTTGAACTGTCGTAGAGCCTGCATCGCCAAATCAAATGATTGATGTCTTCGATTTCATAGTTGCATTTACATTGAGGGTCGCTTATTATCTTAATGCGAGCAAGAGAGGCAGCAAGATTATAATCGCCAGACCTAATACGATTTACTGTGACAATAAATTCTCTTTTATGTTTACCCCAAAAGTACCGTGGGACTTCATAACATTGATGGAATTGTTTGAGATTGGATTACGGAAATTACGTTGAAAAATATGGAGCTATCTCTTAGACTGTAGGAACTCCTAGGGAAGATGAGCACGAGGTGCATAGGTGAACCAACGTGCGTTAAAGAACAAGCACGTTTCTTCCAAGCGCCATTATGGTGCCCCTGGCGACCGAGAAGTTATACTGGCAAGCGTGCATTGCGGTATTTATAATGACATGCTTAATTGTTGTCCGTAGATCAACCGTGTATCGTAACTTCTCCAGAAACTCATGGCGCCCACGTGAAAGCGTACGTTCCATTCAATTGCATAGTTCCTACGATTGCCGAGGGACACCGATTTTCATAAACGTGGACAGAACTTCCACTTTCTGTCGGAAGAAACCGGACAACGAAAGCTCTGTTACTTTCTATTATGAGTTAACGTTACAGATAATGTATTCATCATCTCTAATGCAAATTGTATTTTAAGATTATACAACAAGATATTGATAAATGTCGATGAACATTTAGGGACATGCATTGAAATGTCAATTTTAATAAACACAACCTTCCGACTGTACCTGATCTGAGTTATTGTAACCATCCACCATCCGTCGAAAAAATTGAGAAGAACGAGGAAAAATTTATTTTGTTGGATCGTCAAGTAACTTTACCGATTAAATATTATTTCTCTGTAATATAAATTTCCTTGACTTCTCAAAAAGATTATAAAATAAGACATTGATAAAATGATGCATTAAACATAAATTTTTATAGATACAACTTTACAATTATTCCTGGTTTGAGTTATCATAAGTAGCCATATTATATTGAAAAAAATTACGGATAACATAGAATCTATTATTTCGAAAGCTTGTTTGCGATTTTAGCAGAATCCTCTTTTCCTCTAACTATATCATATATCCTTTTTCATTTTTTTATTGTATATTAAGGCGTATATCTTATATGGGGTACTTAACAGGAATACTCCGCAATAATTCTTAACATCTTCCACGTCACCTTTCCAATACATAAGCATCACATTTGCTTACCAATTTTTCTATTATTTCCCTATGGCAATATTTCCATGCTTCCATGTCTTCCCTCGTTGCTTTGTTCATTTTAGCCGACTTCGAAAAAGGAGGTTACTCAATTCGACATACAGGGTGGTCGACGCAATTGTTTCAAGTCATAACTCCGTCATTATTGCATTTACGAAAAAATACCAACGGAGAAAGATAAATGGTTCGAAGAGCACTACATCTATAGCCCTTTAAATTTTTTTCAGATGCAGCCAGTGCATATGCAATTAACAATTGCATCATTTCTTTAAATAGAAATGCATATTTTTGTTTACACAGATCAATTCTTTTGTTCATTCTACGTAAGAAATGATTAGGGTACCATGGCAAAAAAATTATTACATCTTGAGATATTTTCAAAAAATGTCTTTATTGAAGAAGATGCTCAAACGCTTCATGACTAGTAAGGTAAACACGCTGGTAAAGGTAAACACCATTTCGACAATGTTATCATAACAGAAACTTGATTTGTACGAGTAGTTTTTGCATAGTTTTTGTTTTATTGGCCGGAGGGGGCCGTTGGTGCGGCCCCCGAGGTCCTTTTGGCTGCGTGGGTCTTAGCCCCTGTTCCGGTCATCCCGGTCTAGCAGTAAGACCGGAGGGGACAGTCACCCAGCCGTTTATTCTACCCGTTTCCCATTGGGTCCTCGCTTTCATTTGCCCCGGGCCATCCTTCACGAGGACGTCGCTACTTCACGGGGCGGTTCATCATTGGGTGGGGCCATTCTACCTATATCTCGGTAATGCCAAAGCGGAGTTAGACGTCGGGCAATCCACAACTCTCAGGACCTGCAGTGCCAGCCTACATCTTTCCCTCTGGGCCGTGTCATCGAGACTGAGAGCTCTATCCACCCATCATCTTATTCCTGGGCCGATATTCGGTCACCTTTCTCAGCCTACATGTTCCGTAACCCAGGCTGGATTTCATACCTTCAACCTTACCACACCCCCTTTCCCCCCTCCCTGACTTTATTTCCAGCACTCCCCCCTTTCCTCTTTCCCCACCCGCCTCTGTTTGCGAGGTATATATAGTCGTATAGGCGAATTCTGATACCTGAATAGTGACTTGGCTCCGTCGTTCGTGCGGGCGTCCGGTGTTCGAGGGTTAACCTTACGCCAATGATTACTATTGCCCTCTCACTCTATCTTGTTGACGGTCTTCGTCTCGCGGTAGCGTTTGCCTAGGCCAATACCGAAGATGCGTACGGGTAGGGGTGTCGACTTTCCGCGCGCCACTCAGCAGCAAGCGACTATATGTACCGTCTGGGTCGCGAGCAAGTTTATAGCCCTTCCTCCTCCTTAGTTGACTAGTCTATCCCACTCGGTTCCTTACGCCGGCGGTGACCCGTCGACATCGCTCGACGTTTGGATTACCGGCTTGTCTCTGTTTTTTGACACCCCGCGGGCCCTCTAATTAAGAACCGCAGAGTAGTTTGAGCAGTGCTCTGCTGCATCTTGAAGGTCAAGGCAGCCCCGCAGTTGCTCGTCCTCCTCCGTCGATCTTACATATTCCTATCACGGGCCTATCCTATCTGGGTTTACATTTTGTCTCGTTTGTCCCCGTAGCTCTCACTCCTTGCTGGCGCGGCTGTGATTATTGTGTGGTGACCATCCGCCTCGGGGTTTGCTTAGGATCCCCCTTTCCCTATTGGGAGATTTTTTGTTGGTAGTAGACATCACCTCTTACGCAAGGTTGTTGGATCCATTTTCATGCTTCCATAATCCCCTTTTGTATGATGGTGTGTATATCAGGTACGGTCACCACCCGTCCTAGGTCTGAGCTCTTCCCATTCTAGGGGGAAGCGCGCTAGCCCTTTACTTACGATGATTATTGTTAGTTTATTTGTAGTACACCCATTGTTGGGGGGTGTCGTGTTATACACTTGGCTTGTGTGTGTTGTGGCGCGTGTGAAAGGGGGCCTCGTCCTCGCCCTCCGCCAGTGGGCCTCTTCCTCGGCGTGGTGCCACAGTTGACCTCCATACCAAGGCGACCCCTGTGGCTCCTCTTTGTGCCGGAGCGTTTTTTGGGTCCTCCTTAGTTACACGCGCCATGTTTTACCCTCGTGGGATGTAATTATTTATGCTACTTGTTAAGCTTCATTCATTTTCTATGGGTTAATTTCTTCTATGTAGGATGCTATTTTGGCTGATTTCAGCATTGGTATCATGTTTGGTTCTAGGAAGGCTTGTTCTAGGTGTTTCCTCCTAGTCGTAATCAGTCTTGGGCACTCGCATATGATATGCCTTGATGTTTCTTCGGCTTCCGCGCATTGTCTGCAATAAGTCTTGGGTATCTATCCATTTCCTCGTCTTGGCTGTTTCACGCCATTTTCTAATTTCTTCGTTGTATGCTGCTTCGGGCATTGGTATTTTGGGTTCGGTTCCCGCTGGGGGTATAAACGAACCCAGGTTTGCTAGTCTATCGGCTTCTTCGTTGCCTGTTACTCCTGAGTGTCCTGGGACCCAGATTATTGTGACCTTATTACCTAGTTGATCATTTCTTGCGTGCAGTCCGAGATCGCGATGCTCTCGGCCTGGTAGACTGTGGCGTATTTGCCCAGATGTTTATGTCCTTTGCTGGTTATGCTTTTTTCCGCAGTATCAGCCGGCTCCTGATAGACTGTTTTTCTTGGAGCCGTCCGTGTACCATACTATGTTATTGTTTTCGTGTAGGGTTTCTGTATTCCAGTCATCACTTGTGTTGATTATTGTCTCATATCTTTTCTCAAATATGTGTTTAGTTATCATGCGATCTTTCGGCATGTTGAACATGTCCTTGATCTCTTGGTTGCCTTCTTGGTTGATGAGTAGGCAGTGTCCCCTGCCTGTGTCTATTCATTGGCCCCAGCTATGAAGTCTCATGGCTGTTTTCATGGCTCTTTGATTTTTATGTCCAACGGGGTTATGTTAGTCAGCACCTTTAGGGCGCTGGTTGGTGTGGTTTTCATTGCGCCAAAGGTTCTTCTCAGTGCGATGCCCTGTATGCTGTCGACTTTGGTTTTTGCTATGGTCATGTTGGTGGTTTGCCACCAGGCTATGTTGTCGAAAGTGACTCTTGTTACGATTATGGCTTCGTATATCCATTTCACTGTTTGTGGTGCAACGTCATTTCCCGACACGGTCCGCGATCCGCGTCGGGAAGCGTGCAAAATGAGAGTTTTCCGCTCCTCACGCCTTTACGGGAAAATCCGAGCGCCAGGTATCAGGAGATACCGGCGTGAGAAGCCGAACTTCGCGAAAATTACCACGACTAGCGATCCGGATCGCGGAGAGAGGCGTGGATCGTCGGCGAGGAAAGGAAGTCTGAGAAAGCCGTCTTCATGGCAAGACGGGGCGGATTAACATAGCACTCGTTTAAAATAATATAGAATATATTGTACGCGAAAGATGTTACAAAATACGGTGTACACTGCCGAGCTGTCGTAGCGTCTAAGGTCACCTGGACGACCGGTAACCGACACGAGAACTACGTTTCGATAACACGTGCTGATTTCGTTCACGTTAGCCCAAATTCCGTCGCGATTCGCACAAAAACGACTTTGGAAACGATGTTCCGGAGAGTCTTGACGCGGTTGCAGCGGGCTCGACCTCTTCGACGAGAACGTTAACCGGCAGCGATCCAAACACGTGCGCGTTACAATGGATTCACGACTAGATGTTCGTTATTTCGTCTAGATAACCTACGAAAACGCGATTGAAACTGATTACGCTATTTCGTCCGACGGGGTGCTCGGCAGCCACCAGGAAACCCGACCAATTTACGATATCCTATCCACGAGCGTGAGGTAAAGGAGGAAGCGCTTACCGAACCCTTTCCGCACGTGCGTCGCTGACGGAATAGGACGAGATACGCGAGCTCGTCGCACGCGTTGACTCACGCGCTTCCCACCGGCCTCACCTCAACGGTCGGCGGCACGCGGAACTCAATGGCGGTAAAATTCAAATCGCGTTATCAGCGCCCTCATCATCGGTGGTCGGTCCAGTCTCGTCCCTCGGCGACTTTGGTGGCGTGTCGGTGCTGGCATCCCTCGAAGACTCTGGAGCGGGCCGGGTCTCGGTGCACTCGAGAACTCGGCTGACTCCGCTGTCCTAAACGGCCTCCTGCCCCCTGCAGGTCGTAGCGAAATCCAGGGGCTGTTACCAAGAACCTCCAGCCCCTGTCCATTTCAGCTTCGCGTGGCCAATCCGTGCAGACGGCGCCGGATTGGACGGGATCGGTAGCCTCTAAGCCGCAACGCTCGATGTTGCCGTCGTTAGCCCAACGCTATTGCCCTTCAGACACGTAGATTAGTCATAACCCTGGGTTACCCTGGTGGCTCTTGCGATCTTGGTCGGTCTTGTTCGCCCATTTTGTAACGCGGCAATCTGTCACGTCACAGTGGTGACATGCCCAATGTCGGGCCTAATAGTCTACACATGAGGTTGAGATTCTGTTTAGTTATCGCTACCTTGTTGAAGACGTGTTCTCTCCATGTTAGTTTGATTACTATATGTATCCCTCTCCTCGGCTGCCGCTGCGTTCCCCACACCACTCGACCACGACCGAGCGTTAGGCCGTGCCTAGCCAAACCCAAAAGGGCTCCTCCCATACCTCAATACATTTGATCGAAAAACCAGAATACACGCCTTGTAGAACACGACGTCAACCACTCAAATCTGTTCCAAAAATAAAAATCGGTCCGATCGATGCGATAACGCATACAGGTCCGATGGAAAAAAGCGCACTGAACAATTCAGACTGTCATTGTGAGAAAACCACCCATCCGACAACCCTCGCCTTTTGCACACACAAAGAATACATCAATCACCACCTGCTCCCAGAAAGCCAGCGTTTCAGTTCAAAAAATGGCCGATGCACGAACCTTTGAAAAAACGCCGAATCCTCCGGCCCTTCAGATCCCTCTCCGCTCTCCACCATCCGATCGAGGCGTTCGAGGTCCCACTTTGGAGGCACTCTCACCACCTACACCCCATCTCACTGGAGCATTGATACCGCTGCATTAGTTTACAAATATACGCTCGCAGCGTGACTCATTGGCGAAAAATACTGGACAGTATACCGGTACAAGACATTGTAGCTGTTTGCTGTATATTGATATCGACAATTCCACGGTGCAATTGTTTGGATGTGGCGCTCACAGCCACGAAGTGGTAGTAGAAGAGGATATAGAACCCAATTGGGAGCAATATTTAAGCAGAGGAGCGGAAATGACTGATCAAACTGTCAAAAAAGTTAATATGCTATTAACACGTTGGAGCAATGAAACTAGCCGAAAAACAAAATTAAAACCTGTTATATGCTCGTATCCCGAACATTTGACCAAGGGGTTTGTTGACATTGTGATAAATAATATACCTGAAATGGAAACACAGCATTCAGTTTCTATCTTCTCTGAGGCTTTCGAACAATTCAAAAGCTTGCTCAGTAGGAGACCAATGGGTATTGAGAAAGCCGTAGCCACTACACTGCAACAATTTAATAAAGACAGAATAATATTCTTTCTATCATCAAGAGCTGATTGTGAAAAATTAGCCGCTCATTGTATGAGAAAGTGTGGGGCGCACCGCCAGTATCTAGCTATACGCGTCGGTGTATCCGTCGATTTGGCTTTAATCAAGCAGGATTGTTGACTATTTTGTACCGACATCGTCGGCCATTTGGTTACCGTACTCGGATGCAGGGTAGTAGTTGATTTCTTAGAAGAAATTAAAACAGAGATGAGGTTACTTAATAGAAGCGGAATCATATACAATACCAATCTGAAAAGAAAGCAAATAGATATTTTTACATCTAAACAAAGACCAGGAAGAACAGGACGAACAAATGCCGGTTGCTATATGACCCCTCTAGGACAAGAGCCAGTTAGTGATAACGGCGTCGACATCAGAAGTTTTGCCGAAGCGCTCTTAAGACTTGGAACGGTTGGAATGTATAGTAAAATAGCAACAAAAGACTATTATCAAGAGAAGATATTGAAGGATATATCGGCTGTTGAATGGCTCCTGCCAGAGAGGTTGATCGAGCTTCCTGTATGGAATGATGCTATAAGCCATCTGGAATCAATAGAAAGAAGAAGCATACTCAATCGAAATATGGTCGATAAATTGAATTTAGTCTTAGGCGTCAATGGAGACCTTTTATATTTGTACCTGACACCCGTTATAAGTCAAGAAATGATAGAGAAAACATACTCAGACCGAGAATGGAGTAGGACAGGTAGTATGTCGAGTGATAAGGAGTTTTACAAGTCACTAAGTGATTATTACTACATTGTGCCTTCGGAAGAAAACAAAGACGAGTTGTTGCTGACTATAAGGAGAAGAGTAGCTTGCGACAAGAAAAAAGTTAGAGTTGACCCTGAACTGAGCCTTGAACTGCGCACGCAGTTGGCGATAGATCAACAACAGGCTAGCACAAGTAGGGCGGTAGAAGAAGTTGAGCACTTAACATTCTGTACAGTGGTTGTGGTTGCGGCGGCTTCTTGCACGATGTTTAGTGGCGTATACTGGTGACTGGAAAATAGAAGTGACAGAACTGTAGTGAGAACAGGGTCCTTACAGCAAGAACATGTAGCACCAGCATGCAAGTTTTATGCCCAACATTCAAGAGCATCAAGGGAATTTACCCGTGAGTCCACGAAGGCCATGGAAGTTGTCAAAGCGAACATCGACAATGCAATAGGCTGGCTCAGACAGATAGGCGTTAATTCTGAGAAAACTGACTCAGTCAGCATACTTCAGATGATATCCAGCAAATTGATGACAGCATTCGCTATGATACCAATTAGTTGGCACATAGGTCTTGGGCCCAGCTTGTCCACATTGTTTGGTTCCGTATTAATTGGTACATGGTATGTGAGTTTGGAGGAAGTGCTTGGAACGATTTTTGCAACGGGGTTTCTGTTATGCTTGAATACCGCAATAGCCACTTTAATGCCTTTGCCAGCCGCCGCCATATGTGTGGTAGGAGAAATGTTGGCGTTTATTATATCGGCTATAGTCAACAGGAAAAGCGTTCTATATGATAGGTATGGAAGAAGGTTCTCTTATCTGGCTAAAGGTTGGAGATTATTTTTCGGTGGTATTGGAGGCCTGGTGTTGGGAAATTTGAGATATATTGATAAGGTGTCTTATGAAAAGTTTAGAATCATGTGTCCAACACAAAGTACTGTATTCTACTATGAAACTCATGAACATAGTAACCGACATATGTTAAGATTACTAAGTGAAGACCTAGGGATCATAGCAAGCTTCGAGTATGACAATTCCATCAACTATGATCCATTTGAGTGGGAATATCATGTAAATGAGCATGAAAGCCTAATTGTTACCTTTTCAAGACAAGTGCATGGAGTGGGCAGCGCATTGTCTACCTCCATAGATGAGTTTTCCACTACTGCCGCTTTTTGTGATAGCTTAACGTCAATAAAGTCTATTTACGAAAAAGTCCATCAGACGGGAGAGCAGGCTTTCCGGGCAGGCTCTTAAATATGCATATCATGTGTATGCTGGTGTGCCTATAGCTTTAACGATAATTTCCGAAGGAATAAAGTGGATTTTGAGCTGGCAAAACCACGAATAAACTAACCACAACTTGGTGAATAATTTGTTGATAACAATACCTACTACTCTAGCCGGTATTTTTGGTAGCGTTTATTACATAAGGAAGCCGGAAATGAGAGAGATATTGGAGAGATCATGGAGCTATATGCGAGATGATATATCTAGACTGTTGTCTATATTTGTGTCTACTCTTGCATCGGTCATCAGAACTAGCTTCAGATGAATTGGGAAGCAAATAGGAGAAGGCGTTATGCAAAATCTGCCTGGCTGGCTGAGACCGGCTTCTGATAATGAGACAACAGCAATAACATTGGGAGAAGCCTTCTGCCCCATCCTGCCCCGAACCTGAGGAGGTAGAATAGTGGCTGAAGCAACAATGGGTTGCGAATGGCGGTCTTACTTTAGTAGAAAGAATCCATTTGAGCACGAAAATTGCAACACGCCGTAATAGTGGATCAATTCCTCCCTTATCCTGCTGCATTAGTTTAAAATTTATAAGTAAAAAACAAAAATCAAGCTTCGTGAAGTTGGCACTCCCAAATGCAAATTTTGATAAAAATCAAATTGCATT
>NW_026534344.1:15401005-15401407 GCF_026225885.1 Hylaeus anthracinus | reverse complement strand
AGAGAGAGAGAGAGAGAGAGAGAGAGAGAGAGAGAGAGAGAGTTTGAATTTTGATATATATTAGCGTCAACGTTCTTAGGAAGCTTTAAAAGACGTTGTCCTGCAGGATCTAGCCACGGAGTGGGAAAGGCATTGCCTTTTGGTAAGAGGACTGTGAGGAACAGCACGGCATTTACCCCAGACCCGTTGAAGGGAAAAGTCGTTTATATTTTTCTATCATATATTTCTACCTAACGTGAGACGACTGATCCTTCAAAACAATACCTATCTACGCTTTATAATTATTACACGCCATGGAGAATGGCAAAATTATTATACTTTATTCGTTTCAGCGCGCAACGCAATGTCAATAGGGTCTCTCTCTCTCTCTCTCTCTCTCTCTCTCTCTCTCTCTCTCTCTCT
>NW_026534344.1:15359476-15400995 GCF_026225885.1 Hylaeus anthracinus | reverse complement strand
CTCTCTCTCTCTCTCTCTCTCTCTCTCTCTCTCTCTCTCTCTCTCTCGATTCTCATCTGCAAGACAACACAAACATTGTCAATTGTCAAACTAGGGTAACGACGCTGATCTTCCAGGGAGAAAGTGTTATACCATGTTTATCTTTTAGGAAATATTTTAATCCTCAAAGGCTAGGTTTGTGCTCGATTAGAAAGAATTCGGGATGGTAAACCATCTCGAACACATTCCTGCTGACGAAATCAAGAAAAAAAAAATATTAAATTGTCGGCACGTAACAGACGACATTCCATGTATTGGAAAGGCATTAAATGAATATAAGAAAAATGTAAATTTTACGAGACAAATTCTTAGTAAGCTAGGTTTTACATTCCATCACAGGACATTGACTTGTTTGCGTCAAGAAATAACACCAAAACTAGACTTTTTCGTTCGCGGAAGCTAGACCCTGAGGCTACGTACAAAGACGCATTCACAGTAAAATGGAGTCAATATTTTTTCTATGCCTTCTACCTTTTGCTATAATTGCTAAGGTTTTACATAAGATAAAAACTGATAAAGCTCAGGAAACAGTGGTCGTTCCTCATTGGCCTATACAGCCCTGGTTCCCTTTGTTCAAATCCATGCTAAAGGAAAAACCTGTTATTTTTCCTCCCTCATCAGGCTTATTATTATCTCCATGCACATCACGTAGCCAGCCGTTGACGAAACACCTTCCCCTGGTTGTAGGGAGGCTCTTGGGTGCTCATTTCAACGAAAATCAGTACCAGAAGAAACTGTAGAAATTTTAATTTCATCCTTATCAGAATCTACAATCAAACAATACAACGCAGCTCTCAAAACCTGGTGGTGCTATTATCGAAGTGTTAATAGAGATTCGCTACAGCCTGACGTGTATTTGGTGTTAAAATACTTAACTTTGCGGTTCAACCAAAATGCGTCGTATGGTACGTTAAATGCTGAAAGATTTACGGTTAATTTACTAAGTGCAATTGATTTGGATAACGAATCCTCGATCAGTCGTTTCTTCAAAGGAGTTTTTAAGAGCAGACCGTTGAAGCCCAAATACAACTCAATTTGGAGCACACAACAGTCTTAAATTGGGCAGAAGCTCTCGAACCTCTTAACTCCTTAGACTTAAAGTTACTCACATTCAAACTGGTGTGTTTATTAGCATTAGCTACGGCACATAGAGTGCAGACGTTGTCTCTTATTAAGACATGTAACATAGTAATATCTAAGGATAATATTATCATAAAGATAACAGACTAAATAAAAACGTCTCGAGTTGGAGCATCATAGTCATCCTTTATACATACCTTTCTTTAATGACCGAAAAAGCGTTTGCGTCGTTAGAAGTTTACTGTGCTATCTGGAAAGAACTAAAGGGTTAAGAGGCGACGAAGATTATTTATTTATAACGTTTAACAAACCACACCATAGAGCATCTTCACAATCCATAAGTAGATGGATTAAAAGTTGCTTAGTGGAAGCGGGTATAGACTCCAAATATACAGCTCACAGCACGAGACACGCGGCCACATCAGCTGCTGAAGTAAAAGACGTAGACGTAAATATTATAAAAAATACGGCAGGATGGTCTGCTAACTCACAAGAGTTTGCAAGGTTTTACAAACGTCCAATAGAATCAAGAAAAGAGCTATTGGTGGAGACACTCCTTTCTCAATAAAATGAGAATAAAATTCTGATACAAATATTATGTTACTAAGTTTGATGTCAATTATTAAGGATAATCAATAAAACTAACAATTTACAGACATATTGCCTGTGAAATCGATGGCTCTGAACATCTACAATGTAATCTCGAAGAACGAGACTCGAAATATAATTAAAAATCAAACGAACTTACCTTAAGTGATGTTCGATTATAATTATATGAGTCTCGTTCGAGATGATTACATCCCTACCTCCTTTTCATTCCTGAAAGGTTTCTACCCACCCTAGGTTAAAAAGTAATACAAACTTAATTCTACAATATTTTAAGAAACTTTAAATTATATGAAGAGTGGTCGACAGGGGGCAGAGTAGAAGCGCAGAGCGGGAGCGCGCGATTTTTGAATTCATTCTCTGAACTTTTGGTTAAAACTAGTGAAGTAGCGGTACTACAATGTAATCATCTCGAACGAGACTCTCATATAATTATAATCGAACATCACTTAAGGTAAGTTCGTTTGATTTTTAATAATATCTCAGATTTTGACGAAATTTGGATATGTTGCAGTCTTTAGTGATATTTGACTCAGAGCTGTAAAGTGATGATTATTTTGGAATTTATTACAATTTGGAACAATTACTTTGGAATTAGAAAGTAATTATTTAAGTAATTGTTGATTACTTTCTTTTTAGTAATTGTGCAATACCTTATTCTTAATTACTGAGTAATTCAATTACTTTTTAATAATTATTTATAACTGTCCAGATAGTAATTAAAAGGTGTCTTAAGTCTAAAGTAGTTAAGTATACCTAATGGTAATTAAAAAGTAATTGTAACTACTTTTTTAATTACTTTCAAGTAATTCTTTCAAGACTTCTAATTACTTTTCGGTGGCAAAAGTAATTCAAAGTAATTACAAATAATTGGAAGACCTCCACGCTGGTCGCGCCAGCGCATCGCAGCGCAGCATTATCCGTAGGCCCTTTTCCGCGCGGCACCCAATTCAAACTTCAAACCAAGCCGCTCGAGTAGCACACGCAAACGCATGCACCGAGGGCAAATAAACAATATATTTGCGTGACTAAAGCTTATATCTACAACACACAAAATTATACTATTGAATTGCGAACAAATTCCTTTTAAGTATTTTTGACTACTTTAGATTTGAGACGCCTTTTAATTACTTTCTGGGCCGTTATAAGTAATTATTAAGTAATGCATGGGATTACTGGTAGTAATTAAGTAACTGGAAATACCATTACATGCGACAGAGTAATTGTAATGGCAATTATTCAATTACTTGGTCAAGTAATCGTTTTGTAATTGTAATTAAGAATTTACAGCTCTGATTTGAACGTATCTCAAAGGATTTTGAAAATTTTGAAAATTGTCGGTTTTACAGCTGTTGAAAGTTTTGTGCTACCTTTTATTTAAAAAAAATATAGCTATTGAACTAGGTGTTACGAGTCAAGGCGATAACGACGCGTGTGTGAGCCCAGCAAGTGGGATAGATTTGAGAATTGAACCAATACGATTATTTATTGTGTATCAATGGTGCCGAAGATTTGAGGATAGATTAAACAATGCAGACGACTCTGACGCGAAGTCAGATAGCTGCAGGAATCGGTATCTCCCAGTGAAGGGTAACCGTAGGTTAAGGTGTTTGGTTGTCTTGGTTATTGGAGACAAACGCAGACGACTCTGACGCAAAGTCAGATAGCTGCTAGGAATCGGTATCTCCCAGTAAAGGGTAACCGCAGGATAGGTTAAGTTTAGGAGTTCGGGTTGAGTACACAATGACTAAATCGTATCGGTAATGAATACTACGCGTCGCGGATAAAGCCTCGCAACTTGTTAATTTAATAGAATAATAACTCGAGCGGTAAAGTTATTATGTTGTGGGATCGTTACACTGGCTAGGATTGGTGATTTCAAAGTAAAGGTTTGATGATTGATCTTACAGACTTTTACACAAAGAGTATATATTCAAAATAACTATACTAATTACAAGTGTACAGTGTCGTGTTGTCGCGGTTAGTGTATGAAGTTAAAATTACCTAAGTGTTGCGCGGTGTTGACCCACTGGCGATGCGGGGGTCGAGAGTACTTTTATGGCCGTAATAGATTCTAAAACCGTCTTCGCGGATCTATATGGTAACGATGATCGAAAGGAACTGAAGCCCGATCTCACTAGAGTACTACTCTGCAGACGATCAATGTGTCTCTAACGAGTAACTCTTTCGTACTAGCCCCCGAGCAACGAAAATCATGGGTTTATATACCCCTAAATGTTGGTGGGGAACCGTCAGTGATTTCCATATTAGGAAATTTGACGGTTAGGATTTTCGTTGCTCTGAGGTCGGCAGCTGTGTGCCCTGGGAAAAGGGTAGATTAGAAACTATCCCACGCAGCGCGTGTCAAAGATGATATTAAGAGGATGCAGCTGCAGGATGCACTCCCGTGAGACCGAGCTCCAAATTCCAGAAGGGTAGATAAAATAAAACTAATAAACGCGAGCTTCTAAAAACGGAGAGTTTCTGTATACGTAACATAGGCAACGGATGAAAATGACCTTTTACGTGCTTATAGTGAAGACATGAAAGTATCAAATAAAAATTATTTTAGAACAAAAAGAAGTTTTTTGAACCATTTTCTTTTTTAATTGTTGAAACAAATGCCTTGTTTTTACACCGGGCATGTATTTAAAAATCTGAAGAAACGAGTTTATAGCCTCATTTTTCCTCTTTCTGGTGTTACCTCTAAAAAGATGGAGCCAATTGAAATTGGCTGAATTAAAATTTATTGAAGCGATTCGAGTGAACGCTCAGGGAACCGCGTCAGCTCGAAGTGGCGCGCGCCAGGCTCAGCCGTGTCTGCGATTGTTCCGTAGGACCTGTGATCGCTGCAAGGACTAATACAGCTAATAGATATTAAAATCTCACACTTTGTTAATGGCACTTGTTGTTGAAAATAGGATGCGATACGGAATAAGATGGAGTTTGACAGGATTAGGTTATTAAAGAAATATTCTATCACATCATAATGGTCATTTGATTGAACGAATCACTAATAATATTACTATTTATTTGATAATTTTAACAATTTTTTATTTTTTACTATTTGAATTGTTACCTAATAAATAGGATATTATGTCTGTCGATAGAAATGAATGACAATTTCTCGTTCTACGAATGGTTTTTGCAAGTTCTCATCTTTCTGTTAATAATTTTGAATGATCTTATACCGAGTTGAATTGTAAATTAATTTGCAATATGATAGATTTATACTCACACATTCTTCATGAGTCCAACCTTTATCATTTTATTTCTTAAAAAGTTTTAATAAATTTTGTCATCATTCTTTAACAAATAGATATCTGAAAAATTCGTATATGTAGATCCATTCTGTTCTGGAAATTCCTGTTATATTTAGTTCTCAAGATTAATTCAGATAGCGTGCTACAAAGACATCTGCATTTTTTATCCAAATTATTATACTTTCTTCTCTAACTCCATCGACAACAACCATGTTAACAATAATAACAATAACGATAATCATTATAAATAGTGAATTGTATGTGTTGATAACTCTATCATTTAGTTCCTTTGTTACGAATACCACCAATAAACTTACTGGTCTTATCTTCTTTCGTTTCGATTTATACAATTCTAAACGGACAGTTTTTATAGTCAAACATTACATTCTTAAATATATCTTTTTGTCAGTGTAATCCGGTGCTTTCTTTTCTTTCAACACCTGCTGATTATAACAATAATGATAACAATAGTAATGGTTGTAATAATAATAGCGATAATGATAACATCAATGTTGACAATAATAATAAATATATCATCAGTGGTTGCATTAATTTGGTCGCGTTCTTAGTGAGTCCCTTGCAGAACTGGGCCAGTCGATTAACGTTGCTCGCAATGCGTGAAAAAAATTAATTGTTAGTCTGGTCCGGTCAATAGATTTTGATCTGACATCGTGAAAGTACAATGGCCCGTTGCGCGATACAGTTACACGCGTTCGTTTGGATACGCCACGTGTTAGTTGAGCAACGAGTCGAATCGAGCTCCCGTTCCAGAGCACCCCGCTGACTGGTCAAAAGTATCGGCATCGGCGAGCCTGGGCACTGATGGCAGACCGATCTTGGCACCGCTTGGCCGGAACTGATATTGGCATGGAAAGCCCAGATAGCGGTTTTCTTATTCAGCGGTATTTACACGCGAGCAAAACGACGCCCAATGTCCTGTGTATCGACGTCGGTACACGAGTACTGCATTACTTGGTTCGGTAAGAAGCTACTGAATCACGAGATACGCCCGGCCTCGGTTACTTCCATTCTCGACGCCGGTGACAGCCGATTCCCGTATCGGTTGCCTGTGTACTCCGATAACTAACGAGAACGAACGCGCTTCTCGATCGCTCGAATTAATCGAGCGTGGCCTCCTCTTAATTTAACATGGACGATACCTTGAGTTATCGAAGGTGCGTGTTGTACCTGTGGGTTAAAACGATCGTCAATCAGTCAAATCATAAAAGGAAGCAGAGCCTCTTAAAGCACCAATAAAACAAAGTAAATGCATAGTAAAAACTTTGGTATACTGATGTCTTGCTTTACATAGGTGATACATTTCACAATGTTATACATAGGAAGGCTATCTATAGTTACCAAAAATATATAGAAGACAAAAAGCCCGTATATGATAATTTATTGATCTAATTGGTTCATTTTTATGTATATTTTTATAATAAAAAAAAAACAGATTAATTTACGAAAGTATTTGTGAATATATAACAGTTATGAAGTTTATGAGTTGTTAAAAAAAATAACACAAACATTTACAGTTACAGACAAAAGTGCTTAGGCATGAATCATTTATCACTAATCATGCATCATTTTAGATGATTGATGGTTGTTGA
Organism: Hylaeus anthracinus; assembly: GCF_026225885.1. NCBI lineage: Eukaryota > Metazoa > Arthropoda > Insecta > Hymenoptera > Colletidae > Hylaeus > Hylaeus anthracinus. The sequence goes on along the minus strand of NW_026534344.1, from coordinate 15,394,397 downwards.
TTTGTAATTTATTTTGATGATTGATGCTTCATAATTGTTGGTTGGTGTATGACGATTGATGATTAATTCTGCGAATTTTTGATAACGTGGTCAGAAAAAACATTAGTCTAAGCCAGAAGAATCGCCATTAAACATCGTCATAGACGAATTGGACTGTAAAAAGGTTTTGCTATCTGTTTAGTAGGATTACAAAGGAGTACTTTATTACGAATATTTACCACACAAACAAACGGTTATTAAAGAAAAATACTGTTCACAACTAGATCAATTAAAAGCAGTTATACTTGTATCTTGTAAAAGAAGTTGTCGAAGTTTGTCATTATTGTCATCACTCGCAAGAAGAAAAAGAATTGTTTTTCATCACGATAACGGACGATGCATTTTTAACGACACCACAAAGATTATTGGAGTTTAGTTAGAATGTTTTGCCAACTATATTCTCCAGACACATTCACCATTACATTCAAAATTTTATAAATAGAAAATCACCTATTTGAATTTTTTTACTAACAGAAACATACAGTAAGAAATATTTGTTATCGAACGAAAAATGTTATAAAACAAAATGGTATACACGGTGTATACAGGGTGGCCCACGCAATTGTATCAAGCCATAACTCGGTTATTATTGCATTAACGAAAAAATGCCAAAGGAGAAAGATAAATCGTTCGAAGAGCAGTACATCTGTAGGCCTTTAAATTTAGATGCAGCAGTGCATATGCAATTACCAAATGCATCATTTCTTTAAATAGAAATGCATAATTTTGTTTACACAGATCGATTCTTCTGTTCATTCTACGTAAAAAATGATTAGGGTACCATGGCAAAAAAAATGATTAGATCTCGAGATATTTTCAAAAAATATCTTTAATGAAGAAGTTTATTGGATGCTTTTGACATCTTTAAATCGTTTTAATTTGGGGAGCAAGTAACAGTCGTAGAGAGTCGGGTCGTGACTGTAAGGAGGCTGATGTAAGTAGTTTGATTATATTTCATCAGAAATTGCTGGATAAATTGCAATCAATGAGCAGGTGCGTTATCATAGTGAAGCATCCAAGTATTGCTTTTCCACAACGCAGGCCGTTTCTCCTTTCGTAAATTTTTGATTAAAATTCCACAGTCTTGCACAGTCTAATTTTGTATGATTTTCATTAATTGCATTTCTCACATGTTCTATATTTTCGATTAGTAAGTCTGTTAGATCGGAAACTACTTTTCACTGTAATACGACTACTTTTGATTGTCCAAACGATTCATTTATTTGTGTATTACTCGTCGATTCGTCATTATAAATTAAATGCATATTTGCTATTTTACGCGTTTAGTTATTGTACAATGCGACGTTTTCGGTTTTCAACCCTTAAACAATTATATGCCACTGTTGATAAAGTATCTGCAGAGCCGTACCATTTGACAGAGGCATTTATTAAGGTCGCCCTTAAGTGAGAAATCTTCTATCTTCCTTATTTTTAGGCCGTATACTTTTGGATCAAACTTCATATACAGTATGTCCCACGAAATCCTGGACAGTCGATTATTTCGTAACCTATTAAAGATACGAAAAAAGTTTCTGATATGAAATTGAATGGCAAGAGGGGGCCGATTTATTGGCCGTAACAATTTTTTGTTATCATTATTGTTTACAGAGATATAAAAGTTACGTTTGGTTTTTCAAATGGGATTATATAATTTTTGTTTGATCAATAGATAGTACGTTTCAAGACGAATTCAGCAAGTTTAATGTAAACACCCTTTTACAAATAGTTTTTAAGATATTACCCGTAAAAGTTTACTGATTTTCGGTACAAGAAAATCTGCGAGACGAGGAACCATAGTAGGGACTCTCGGCCGCACTTAAAATGCTACTGGTTAAACCGTGTCTCTTGAAACCGATACGAAGAGACTGCGGTAGGAACGGCATTTGCACCAAGAGGGAAATCCCTTAAGGGATGGAGCGTAAAAATCGAAGTTGCTCTTATACGATAACGCATAATTAACGCATAATTCCTGCATGTTTCTCTGTCAATATTGCTTATCATTAATATGTGTGTGGGGGAGGGGCTGACTGGCAGCCTACTCAGCCCTCCCATTTAAATAAATTTAAATTTTAAATTTTAAACGGAGCGAGCGCAAAATTTTTTTCTTACGGATTTGAAGAGCGCATAAATAGCACATTATTATGTAATTTTTTCCTTAAATTTTATGTAAGTTGGGGGGGCTAGCTAGGCAGACGTTATGTAGCGCATATTTATTTAGAATTCAGACTTGTTTCACCGCATTGTCTTTCTCAACCGTGTTGTACTTCCCGTCCGAGTTTCTCTCTATCTTTCCACAAGTTCTTTTACTCCGTTTGCGCCGTCTGTACGCGCAAACAGGATAATGGTCCAATGAAATGGCGAGCACCTATGGAGTCACGGCGGCTTCCCGTTCTCGTTGCACTTGTTTTCTCTGTATGGAACCGCTATCAACCGCTGTAAGACAGAAAGCGCAATTATAAATACGCCCCGGCATTACCGCCGCGCAGTTATTGCAACGCGTTTTCGCAGACTTTTTTTCTTAATTGTACACGCGAGACCCTGACATGCATGCACATCAGAACGAGAATAATATGCTCTCGAAGCCCCGTGAGCAGTTTCTCTATTACACGAGGCCGGGCACGTAGCAGGTGTGCACGTGAACAACCGGCGCAACAATATCCATTATTAATTTTTCGTGGTCCCTTTATCGAATAGTTTTATCGCCGTATGTAATTTCTTCCAGACAATGGATCACCTGCTTGTCGCTATCGCAAATCCTTTGAATGTAAAGGAAAATTCCGTGTCCTTTTCTCGCGGCCAAAAACAATCTCCGCCGACCGTCAATCCTCCGATGCAGCTCCAGGGTTGAAGAAATGACGGGAGAAGCAAGGGGAGGCGTAAAAAAGTCAAACAAGGCACGACGTAGGCATTCCATAGGCATACAGGTGCGACGGCACCGAGAATCGCGGATAACATCGTTTAATCACACGTGACTCAAGGCGTATGCGCTCCACCCAAATCTCGTTTCGCATCTCTTGTGGATTATCTATGCAAAAATAAATAAGCGACTAAATAACAACCGGTTACTCGGTAGCCTACGTGCTGGAAGAACGCCGGGAGAAAGACATACTTACAGAATCGCCCAACGTATTATTCGTGGTCATCGAAATATTTAGGAATAATTTAAGGATATACCTGTATTAACCCTTTGCACTCGAGCGGCGCCGATACGGCACCCGACCGATTTGAACTGTCAACTCGAGCGGCGCTGCGGCGGCGCCCGAGTGATCTGAAGTCTTAAATGGTTGCGAATGCTTTCTTTTGGGGCATGGATATTTCCCTGATCAATTCATACATTTTGTATAAACTAGAAAAGACCAAAAAAGAGGAAAAGCCACTGAGCCATCTGCGATTTCTGAAAACACTTGTCGAACAATTGAGAGGATTATATCGCCAGCAACGAGAGCAAGCGTCTACGTCGCGTTCCGATGAAATCCGACTAAACGCGAAGCTTCACGTAATACTAAAAGGGCCAAAAAGGGACTGCAAGGTTTGTTCTGACTGTAACACGCCTGGAGGTAGCCGAGAAATTTCGTATTACTGTGATACGTGTCCTGATAAACCTAGGATGCAACTTGGATATTGTTTTCCAAAATATCGCACTAAAACTAATTACAGAGTGTAATATTCATCGAAGTATGTTGTTTTCGACATATAAATGAATAAACTGGTGGAATTTTATTATTTGTATATGTTTGTTTGTTTATAATTGTTTTTAAAGTATTTGTAAAGTGTTTGCCGAATTTGGTCGAAATCGTCCGGAATTGCTGGTGCGCACAAGCCAAAAAGGCCTCGAGTGTAAAGGGTTAACATGTCAAGTGATGCGGCAGTGGATCTGCTATGGATCGACGCTAGATTATCTGTTCATGCCCCAATACATGGTGCACCCTATTGGGGAAAGCGGCATTTCGTAACCAAAATTCAATTTTTCAACTTGATTATTTAACATTTTATTTTCATCGTAAAAAAAACTTTAAAAAAATTTGAAATGGAAACATATTAAGCTTTTCAGATAATTCTATTATATGAAACAACGTTTTATAGAGAGAATCGTGAGTTAACGGTACAACTAATTATTTAAATATTCGTTATACAACGTTAAAATACTGGCGAGTATTGCATTTTATACGTATGAGTATGTCTATTTTGATTACGGAATAGTAAATAGTTAATTACGTACTACTTTTTAATTCATATAACAATAGTACAAGCTTGTAACAATTAAACCTTTGAGAAGAGTTTTAGAAAAACGTTCAAGACTAACATTCGGATTTTTGTATACAGGGTGTCCCAAAACTCGGGGAGGAGCCGGAAATGGGGGGTAGCTGAGACGATTCTGAACAACAATTTCCTTTGCAAAAATGTCGGATGGGGCTTCGTTAAGGAGATATTAAGCGAAAACCCCGACCAATTAGAGCGCGCGTAGACCGTTGGAGCGGCCGCGGTAGCGAAGGCTACGCGCTAGGTCGATGTTTCGATGCACGTCGAGTCACTTGTTCGCGTGCAAGCGCGTAGCCTACGCTACCGCGGCCGCTCCAACGGTCTACGCGCGCTCTGATTGGTCGGGGTTTTCGCTTAATATCTCCTTAACGAAGCCCCATCCGACATTTTTGCGAAGGAAATTGTTGTTCAGAATCGTCTCAGCTACCCCCCATTTCCGGCTCCTCCCCGAGTTTTGGGACATCCTGTATAAAAGCTTAAACTATTCTTCAGGTGCTCGTATAAATTTCAGCTGCTACTTCCTGCTACTTTTAATTTTACGTGGATTTTAACAAATACACTACAAAGTATTTTACTACTGCCTTTCGTTCTAAGTCTTGGCCTATTTCTTTTATTATTAATATTTTTTTAAATATTTCAAATAAATCTTAAAGAGATTACGTTTTATGTGGAGAAGTTACAGAACTTTCTTCTATCTTCAACAACAAAGAAGAAATTAAATGAAAGCTTATATTTTTCATCTTTTGTTATTTAGAGACGCGGTAGCGACACCAAGTACATGAAAAATTATACGTCACCGCGTATATATACCTGGCGTTGGAGCTACCACGTACCACCATTTCTCCTTTTACAGAAGAAATGGTCCATTCCAATCTAACCTGAAACTTCTTTCATGAATATCTTAACGCCCCTGCAATATTTTCTAAATTTAAAGGCATTTTTCTTATGTAAACCGCATATAAGCTTTCAAATAAAATCAAAATCAATAAAATCGGTCCACGTACAACTGAGACATCGTAATATCATGTCATGAATCTGCCAGAAACCGTTTCTTGTAGTATTTTATAGGGATCTTCTATTTTTCTATGACTACTCCTTAAGTCCTCCACTTTTTCATGTACTTAGCGTAATTTTTTTACTTCTTTGAAGTTTCTTATGGAGTTTCATATTCAGCAGAAAGCTTTTTTTCTTGTAATTTCGCTTTATTCTTCTTGTTTTAAATTAATTTGTTTTTATCGCCAAGCATCTTTCTCTGTATTTGCCTCCATTCCTATAATTTATTGTTTTCTTAATTTTGCCAGATAATACTCTACATAATGTGTTAGGTAGTATTGTGACGCAATCGTTAATATTCATTTGTATATGAAATAACCATACTTTTTTGAACGTGATAGCAAATATATAAATAATAGAGTTTTGTCCTAAAAACGAAAATTTGGTCAAGTAATTGAAAAAAATGTGTTTTTAATTTTGACTACAGAATTTCTCTTTTTTGTGTAAAATTATCTTCTTGAAATATGTTCCTGCACATAGTCGAATTATATCATGAAAACTTTAGTTTCTTTGAAAAATATCGATTTAAAGATATTTTTAATTTTGACTATGAAATATCGCTGAGCGGTGATCCGATTTATTTCCAGATTATCATTTGACATTGTTTTTTACATTATCAATTAGCATTGTTTCCTAAAATGTCCATCGGTCTTCTAAAATGATGGAATTAATGTAATTTAATAATAAAATCTGAGGAAACTGCATATCAGTTTTGAGGTGTCCGGTAGCCCTACTGAATATTTTAATTTCATTTATTTTTTTTAAGGAAGACCATTCTTTTGCAATAAGAAATCTGTGCTATTATTAATGATTACAGTACACAATATATTAACACATTAGCTTGGTACCACAAGCGAGTAGGGGGTGATAGATATTACGTGAAAAATTGAATCGAAAATGTAGAATAAAAGTTTGTCACATGATGCTTTATTTTCGAAAAGAATAAGTTTAAAAATTTGTTGTATATTTAATCAAAGCATTTACTAGTGTTTAATGCCCTTCTCCCCAAATCCTAATCAAACAAATTCTGTCAAAACAGGCTTTTAGTCATTTTATTAAAAATCAAAAATCGAATCTTTAATCTCTGAAAATTTAATTTTACCGTTAATATTAAGAAAGTTATACGAGAAAAAAATCAATTGAGGGTCTGACTTTGGTCACTTTTCTCTATTAATTCTATTTTAAGAAATAGTCACAGCACATGAAGAATAGAAAAAGAAGTAAATGAAACAAAAATGATAGTATAAAAAAGAGTGGATTAACGCGGACTTACGTGTGCAGCGGGCACAAATCTACTAAATACGTATTTTTACGTGACCTGCGATCCAGTGGCAGACAGCGAAAAACGTAACTGTACATTTCAAAATTCAAAGTTGTCACGGTATGCTTTATATTAACTATACCACGAATACAAAAATTTGCATGTGTGTAACTTGCCTTTAAATTTTAAGAAAAAAATATTCCAATTTCTTTCGAAATCAAAAAGTAAAGATTTGTTTGTTAATTACTCAGTACCCAGATCTATTAGGAGAATATAATTATAAAGTATGATACTCAAGACTTCGATTACTGATCTAACCAGGCAACTAAAAATTCAACCAAGATTGTTCACTAACACCCTAATCAAAGAGCAAGGTCTGGTTAAAGGTTATATCATGAAAACTTTAGTTTCTTTGAAAAATATCGATTTAAAGATATTTTTAATTTTGACTATGAAATATCGCTGAGCGGTGATCCGATTTATGATCCAACTATGTCAGATTTTACCACAAAGATAACGACAATCCATGGTACACTGGACTTAATCTTTCCAGAAATTTTTTAGTTTTCGTTAATAGATGTCGAGCCAACCACTATAATTTGAATTGCTCATTGGCCATGGTTACCATTATAACTAACAGTGCTTATCAATGTGGAGCAGAAATCCAAGACCTGAATCATATTATATGGTAGTGCCCAGACTATGAAAACGAAATCAAATCAAACGAAATCAAACGAAAACAAATCTGCTTAAAAGCAAGTACTGTTTCCCTCTTTGCATTAGTTCCTTCCTGTTTAAACCCGATATGAAAGGTCTGGAAATGATTTACAACTTTTTCAAACAATGTTCGATAAGAATTTAGAAATTATGTAACACCTATATATGCTACTACCAACAATTAACGGGACACTTTTTCAAACCGTCGTAACTATGGGAGTTTTCAACTGATTGAAATGAAACTGCGTGAGGAGTATTTTTGAAGTGTCCCCTAGGCGTGTGTAAAGTTGCATTGGCGAGGGTTGACGCGAAGGGGCTAATTCACCTCCCTAAAGGGGAGGGCGTAGAAAAACGCCTCTTTGAAATAAGCCAGGGATGACGGAAGGGGTTGAAAAATTCAAAAAACCTTTGGGCGACTCTCCTTGATGCCCTCTACAAAATCACCTCTTGAAATCCCTCTCAGACAAACCCACCCACCACAACCTCCCACCCCCTCTAAAATCCACAATTTTTGGACGATTTTGGACTCAATGCATTCTCTGGACTTCCCTGATCCAGAAAATGCCAACGCCCATACCGTGCACCCCATAGGCACCCTTTGGGGGATGGAACAGCTCGGAAATTTTCAACCCCCTTCATATGGGAGTACGTCCACACATCGGAGGACGATGAAATTCGCCACGTTTGTTCTTGATAGGTTAAGGATGAATGCCGAAAAGGTCCCATTTCGAAAACTACCCCCAGAGCTGAAGGGAGGGGGGCAGAGGTAGGGGTGGTCCACCTCAAAGCGTAAGGGTTGGAACGATGTTTCGTTGCTTGGAACACATGTGGTACTGTCTAAGGCATTGGGGCGACACAGTTTTAATGTCTTTTTTTCGCGTGAATGGCAATAAAATACGAAAATGTCGATTTTTTTAAAAACTCGCTTCCAACTTCAAGCCCATCTTCAGGATGAACGAGTAACCCCACGTTAACGTCATTCACGGATTTTGACGCGCGAATGCATTATTTACAGATCCCCCAAAAATCAAATTTTTTGAATCACGCTTTCATTGTCAAATCGGAGCAGATTTGAAAGACTAGTAAGTAGGCCGATCGGAAACGGCATTCAAAAGTGGCACGAGACCCTGCGCCCGTAGTGGTCAGCCCACGTTAAATTGGAGTCCGGTCTGGTCTGACCACGTACGGGTGCAGGTCCTCGCTCCGCTTCTGAATGCTGGCCCACTTACTACTCTGGTGACAATCGATATTTGGCATTTTCTTCAACTTGACGAAAAAATGTTTGAAACAAAATTTAATTACTATCCAATCGGTTATAAATTTCTGTTGGGTTATGATTAAACATATTTATTAAATATATATGGATACATATAAACTTAAATACTACTTATAATGTTTGAATGATAATAGAAGAGAAAGAACTGAAAAACGAACTAACCGTATATATAGTATATAACATAAGAAGTAGAAGTGGAAAGAAGATTGCGTGTACGGTCGCGCGTGATACAAATGTGGGCTAAACACCCATCAATCCCCCACTTTTAGAACACATTTGAATCTCTTACATTCTATATTAATATAATTTAAATTTTTCTACGTGAACGCTTATTACATTGTGTGGTAACGCCTTAGTAAATATATCTGCTACATTATCGCTAGAAGGAACATATTTTAATTGTGTCAAGCCTTCTTCGTATTTTTCTCTTGTTATGTGGTACGCAATATCTATATGTTTAGATTTGGATCGCTCAACTCTATTTAGCGTAAAATCAATGGCTGATTTGTTATCACACCTAATCATGTAAGGTTCACGTGGAACATCTATGTTCAACAAATTTTGTAACTCCTTAAATAACATGTTCATCCACATTAGTTCTTTTAAAACGTTCTCTAGTGCTACATATTCTGCTTCCATTGTGGAAGTCGAGATTGATTTTTATTTACTAAATCTCCAATTTATTGGATTGCCTCCTAAAAATAGTACCATTCCGCTATGGGAGTGCCTATCATTCGTATCCGTTGCCCAATCTGCATCGCTGTACATTTCTACTTCATCAATCCCTTGGCTGTATAGTAAACCCTTTTCTTTCGTTGCATGCAGACACCGTAATACTCTTCTTGCTTGCATCCAGTGTGCTTTCCCTGGATTTGACACAAATTGTACCAACTTCGTTGCTGCGTACATGATGTCCGGGCGCGTTGCGCACGCTATATACATCAGGGATCCAATATATTGTCTGTATGGTACATTTTTCATTTCTAGTTTTTCTCTTCACTTGTAGGACTATCGCGCGTTGACAATGTTATGCCTAATTCGATAGGCGTTTTAGATGGTTTGCATTCGATCATATTGTACTCATCTAGGAGTTTTTCTATATATCTGTCTTGCGACAACTTCATATGATAATCCGTGTGGTTTATGCTTATACCTAATAGCTAAGATACCTTTCCTAAGTCTCTAACTTCGTATTTTGACATTAATAATATTTTAACTTGTTCTAATGTATCTACATTCTTCGCGAATAATATAATATCGTCAACATAGATTGCTAATATAAGATCCCTTTTATATACATAAACGCAATTATTTGTTTTTAATCTTTGCAAACCGTTTTCAATGAGAAATGAATCGAGTGTATCATTCTAATTACTGTGTAATATTCGTTACTGGTGCATATGACTCAAAATAATCTGTTTCTTTTCTGATTGTACCCTTGTGCTACTAGTCGCGCCTTATATCGCACAACTTTACCTGCGGAATCTGTTTTTACCTTATATACCCATTTACTGCCAACACATTTCATACCTTCAACCTTATCTACTATTTCCTAAGTATCTCTTCGTTCTAGGTTTTGTAGTTCTTCGTTCATGGCATTCTTCCATTCTTCGCATTGTGGTAATGTGATCGCTTGTTCAAATGTCCTTGGCTCAATTATTTCGGTGAGATTGGTTTCAATATTTTTGGGTTTACCTTTTCATCCTCACGGGTTTCTTATGACTTTTCCTCGTTGTGGTGTGTGAATACGACTTTTGTCTTCAAACGTTTCTACGTTAGATTCTGTTTCTGATTCTTCGATTGCTTTTGGGATATCTATCTTGCAGATTTGCTTTTCCTCAAATTCCTCTTTCTTTTCCTCTGTATCGAGTTCTTCTATCGTATCATCGGTAATCTCTTCATAAGCTGGTATTTCATATGTCCTTTTTCCATATATATATATTCAAACCCGCTCAAATCTTCTACAAATTCTACATGTTTTGTATGTATTATATCATCCTTGATGGGATCATATAGCCTATATCCTTTAGTTAGTGATGAATATCCTACGAATACACATTCATTAGCTCTATGACTAAGCTTACTTTTACTCATCTGTGGGAGGTGTGCATATGCCAAACACCCATATGTTTTTAAATGTTTTACGCTGGGTTTATTCCCAGTCCACACGCCTTCTGGGGTGTTATCATCAATTGCGGAATGTGTAACTCTATTTTTAATGTAGCATGCGGTCAGTAGTGCTTCCGCCCAGAATTTCTCAGGTAATCTCGCTGATTTTAACATGCACGAACGAGGTTCATAAGTGTCCTATTTACCCTTTTTGCTACTCCGTTCATTTGAGGCGTATACGTGTTTGTACGCTTGTGTTTAATTCCTATACTATCAAACAATGTCATTAGTTCCTTGTTACAGAATTCTAAACCGTTATCTGTTCTTACTCCTTTTATTTTTCTATCTGTTTCTCTTTCAACTCTGGCTATATACTTCTTTATATATTTTACTATTTCATCTTTGCTTTTCAAAGTAAATACCGTAATTTTTCTTGAATAATCATTCGTGAGTGTAAGAAAATATCTCACACCGCCTAGGGATTTTACTGGTAGGGGTCCGCATAAGTCTGAGTGTACCAATTCTAATACTGCTTTAGTTTGTCTACCACCAATACTTTTACATGGCGCTTTTACCGATTTACTAATACTACAACTATTGCAATGTACATCCTTAATATTGACCTTTTCTAATCCTCTAACCAGCTCTTTACTTGCTAATTCTTGAATACTTCGCATACTTACGTGGCAAAATCTTTGGTGCCTTTTTTCGCTTTCTTCTAATTTATTGCTAGCAATATGCATCTCAACCCGGTTTACACAATTCTCAATAACTCTTGTCTTGACAATATATAATCCGTTCTTACAAATAGCCTCCCCCACTATCATATTAGTTTTCTTATTCACTATTCGTAACCTGTGATTATCTATAACTAAATGCTTTTGTTTACATTCTATTTGAGACACGGATAACAAATTTCTCCTAACGTTAGGAACATGATATACATCATGTAGGGTTATACTGAATACATTATGATTTACATATGTTTCTATTATAATATCGCCTATACCTATTGCTTTGAGATCATTTTCTCCATTGCTATTAGCTGTATAAATTATCTCGCTCGTTATATTTCTATAATTTGAGAACCAATGTTTAAGTTCACAAATGTGGTGCGTAGCACCGCTATCTATCAGCCAAGAATCGTCTAATTGCACGTTGTTTAATTCTAATAGAAATGAATCTTTGTACTTACGCTGGTTTGGAGGATTATGCTTTACATTTTGTACCTTATGTCTATAATAATTCGCTGTATGTCCTTGTTTACCACAATTAAATCATTTCCTATTTTCTTTTCTGTGGTCATGTTCTCTTTTATGCTCATACAATCTACGTGGTGCCTCCTTTGTGTTGTGGTATGCCTCCTTTGCCTCGTTTCCTTTACTTCTCTTCTTTCATACTCACTTAATAGAATTGATTTTATTTCTGATGATTTGAATTTTGAGTCGTCCAGATTCGCCAATGCCATTATAATGCCTCCGTAACTGCTTGGAAATCCACATAGCATTGCGTATGGCAAGTCGTCATCGGATATATCATGTCCAGCTTCCTTGAGACTGTCACTACATGTTTTTAGTCTCGCTAAATATGAATTCATCGATTCATCATGTTCCAAACGAATCGAAACCATTTGCTTTTTCAATTGTAAAATTCTTGGTCTTGATTTAGGTTCAAAAACCTTTTGTAATGTTTCCTACGCATCCGACGCTTTTACGCAATCCATTATATGGATCTGATGTTCACTTTCAATACTTAATGCGATAGCTGCTAACGCTTTTTCTTCTTTTCTTTTATAGTTTTCTTTCAACTCATCGGCTTCATCATCTTTTGGTTCAACGACTTCGCCGGTTACATGTTGCCACAATTCTCGTTGAATTAAAGCCATTTTCATATTAAATTTCCAAGTTCTATAATTATTGCCATTTAATTTATCGATTCGATCGATCGATTGCGTTGAACTTGCCATACTTATTATATTTTATTTACTTTCGAACACGTGGCGGCTCTTACATAACCTCACTTTTTTTTTCACGTGGCATACATTCTTTATATAGTTGCCGTCACCAGAGTCCATACCTGCTGGAGGACCAGTTTTTATTCTTTCTTGCGCATCGTTGCTCTGATTGGTGCCCTCATATTCCCACTCCCACACCCACGCGCATGCGCGTAGCGTGTTGTGCTGTGGTGACACGGTGTCCCTGACACCAAAGTCGACCATTTGAGGCGTTGTATATATTAAACACTGTTCCTTTCATATTCCATGAATTCCATTCATTTCACCGTACTTTTGTTTTACTCCGTATATTGATCACAGTCAAGAAAGGGGGTTAGGAATCCGTGGAGTGGGATTCTCGAGTTTCGATAAGTTCCCCCCCACTACCTTCTAACCTGCGCGAAGCAAGTATGGACTCTGGTGACGGCAAGTATACATACTTCCATATACATATATTCCCCAATCATATTTGCGCAGTGGTATCGCTGACCTGGGCCTATAACCGTGTTGGGTTAGGATTAAACATGTTTATTAAATATATATGGATACATATAAACTTAAATACTACTTATAATGTTTGAATGATAATAGAAAAGAAGGAACTGAAAAACGAACTAACCGTATATAACATAAAAAGTAGAAGTGGAAAGAAGATCGCGTGTACGGTCGCGCGTGATTCAAATGTGGGTTAAACATCCATTTCTTTTTTTACGTGAGGAAATGCGTTTACGCACGCCCCCTCATAAGGAGGGGGTAGTGTGGGACTCGCCCCTTGATTTGATATCAAGGGGAACACCCACTAAAATCTCACGGTGGCCGGCCACGGCGCATTGGGGAAGGGCACCAGGATCTCTTACGAACGCTACCGGTGGCCCCCCCCCCCCCCCCAGCGCCTCTCCCCCCCAACGAAGGGAGGAGTGCCATCTCCGGTGGGGAGTGAATGTCCCTTTTAGTCGCCTCTTACGACAAGCAGGGATTACTGTGGGCATATTCTGTTCCCCGACCCACAGGGAAAGGGTTAAACACCCATCCATTTCGATATATAAAATTTTTTGTTGGTTAAATAGTTATTTATTAATGATGATTAATAAAGATGGAGTACAATAATAATAATACAGAAGTCATCCTTTCTTAACATATCTGAGGAAGACGTACTAACTTAAAACTAACTAGCCCGCCGTATTCACAAGGATGTCAACTACCTAGTTATATAATTCCTACAAAAGCCTCCCTCGGAATGATTTTCCCTGTGAAGTCATTCCGCGTTGCTCAAAACATGGAACTTTCAGTAGTTCATCTCGATGTCCATTGTGCACTTTCGGACCTAGAGCCTTCGTTAGTAGGTCTGCGGTGTTTTTTGCTGTGTTTATATATTGCAATTTAATCGTCTTGTTCATTACTTTCTCTCTAACGAAGTGATATTTTATTGAAATATGTTTCGTCCTTGATTTGTCTATGCAGTTTTCAGCCTGTGCAATAGCTGCCTGACTATCACTCCACAAAGTAATGGGTTGATTCGTTTCCTGTAAGTTTAAAGATATTAATAATTGCTTAATCCATGTTACCTCTCTTGCGCATTCGGCCATTGCCACATATTCGGCTTCCATGGTGCTCAATGTTATCACCGTCTGTTTGGTACTTCTCCATACTACGGGTGTTCCTCCTAAGGTGATAATATATCCAGTCGTACTTCTTCTGGTTTTTGAATCGCTCGCCCAGTCTCCATCAGAGTATGCTACTAGTGGCTCGTTTGAACGTGAGTAAGTTATTACTCTGTCCTTGGTGCCCTTCAAGTATCTAAGGATTGTTTTGGCTGCGTTCCAGTGTAGATCATTAAAATCGGAACAATGTTGCGCTAGTTTTCCTATGGCAAAGGAAATGTCTGGCCTTGTTCTCTGTGATATGTATAATAGTCCTCCGATTAACTCTCTGAATGGTAGTTCTTTCCTGGGTTGACCTCGCCCACCTCATTCAAGTAATCGAGTCTTACTTCCATCGGTGTAACTGCTTCTTTAGCATCCTGGAGTCCAAAACGCTTCAACTATAGATCAATATATTCACCTTGGGATAGAGCCATTCCTCCATTTTTAAGTCGGTTAAATTTGACTCCCAACAGATTTGAAACTAGTCCCAAATGCTTTGTTTCGAAACGTGATTCTAGGATTTCTTTAACACGTTTGCTCATTTCTGTGTTTTCTGCAGCCACCAGGATGTCATCCACGTAGACAGCTAGTATCGCTAATCCCCAATCATTTCTTAATTTGTATACGCATAGATCCACTTCATTTCTTTTGAATCCAGCGTCCTTTAGTTGCTTGTCCAGGTGCTCATCCCAACATCTGCCGCTTTGTTTTAGTCCATATATCGACTTCTTGAGCTTGCAATATAGTTTTTCACTATTCTTTCTTTCGAAACCCTTGAGTTGTTTCATGTATAACTTTTCCTTGAGATCACTGTACAGGTATGCACTCTTTATGTCATATTGTTCTAGTTGCCGCCTATTCCTTACTGCAAGCGCCGTTAGCAATCTTATTGTATCAAATCCAGACACAGGTGTGTATATATGGTCGTAATCAATTGCCTTTTCTTGTGTAAAGCCTTTCGCTACTAAGCGTGCTTTAAATCTATTAGTTCCAATTGACGATTCGGTTTCTTTTTTCTTGAATACCCATCTGAAATCTACGGGGGTTACACCAGGAAGTAGTTCTTCTAATTCCCATGCATTGTGTCTCCTGAGTGATTCCATCTCTTCATTCATAGCTTCAAGCCATTCTCTTGCGTCGGTGCTGTTGATGGCTTTTTCGTAAAATCTGGGTTCTTCCGAAGGTGCATCTTTTATTAGATTCGATTGCACATTTTTAGCTCGCTTCTCGCTTTTAGCTTGCTTCTTAGTCTCACAGGATGGTGTCGCTGAGGTGTTGCGCGCGGTTCGTCAGGGCTCTTTCTTGGCCTTCCTCTATTTCTTTCTATGGTAACAAAATCTTCCTGATTTGTTGTACAGCTATTGTCATGTTCTTCGTCTTCATTTTCTATTATGTCAAGAGTTGTTTCGCCATTGACATTAACTAGTTCAGGAAATTTTCCTTTTCTATTTGTTGCGCTTATATTTGATGTTTCTTCGTGCTTTTCATTTTCTTTGAATACACAATCTCTGGATTCTATTATTTGTTTTGTTTGGGGGATCCATACTCTATAACCTTTTCCGAAAATAGTATATCTTACAAGTAAACCTTGACACGCTCGACATGTCAATTTTGAAAGTCTTTTCTCGTTTGGTGTGTGTACGAAGGTTTCGTAGCCTATTATTTGAAGGTGTCTTATACTTGGTTTCTTACCGTTCCATATTTCGTATGGTGTTTTATTTTCATTATGAGTATTTGTTTTTCTATTCCTCATATACGCAGCAGTGTAAGCTAACTCTGCCCATGCTTCTTTTGATAAGTTCGTGTCACTAATCGTACTTCGTACGAGATCTAGAATTGTTCTGTTCATTCGTTCCGCTATGCCATTTTGTTGTGATGTGTATGTCATTGTTCTCTCATGTACTATGCCATTTGAATAACAAAATCCATCCCTTGCTTTTGAACAGAATTCCAACCCATTATCAGTTCTTACTCGCCTTAACAATTCTTTGGTTTGCTTTTCTGCTTGAATTCTCCATTTCTTAAATTCTCCAAGTACTTCGGATTTGGCCTTTAGAAATCAGACTTTGTTAAAACGACTTGCATCATCTATTATAGTTAACATGTATCTGGCTCCTCCCCAACTTTTAACATCAAACGGCCCCATCACATCGGCGTGCACGAATTCAAGAACTTCAGTCTTCAAATCTTTGGTTAGCTTCGGGAATGGTTGCCTCTTCGATTTAGCTATTAAACAACTATCACATGGTGTCGGTTTTGATATGTCACAGTTCAGACCGTTTACCGCCTCAGTCTTTATCATTTTGATGATCTGATGTTTGTTGATGTGCATGAAACGTTTGTGCCATTGACAATGCCGATACCACTGTATCCCATTCTTCTGGTAGACCGCATAGGATTATCATTGCCAAATCTCCATCCTTTATCTGGTTGTCTACACGTACCAGTTCTGCTACAGTTTGGTTTATTTGGCCTAGATATGCTTCCATCGACTCGTAATCATTTAATTTTATTGAGTATAGCTTACGGCGCAATTGCACTATGCGATATTTGCTGTCGCGTGAAGCATATAACCTTTCGAGCCCTTGCCATACTTCTCTAAGGGATATTAAGTGTCTAATATGCATTTGTTGTTTGTCACAAATTGCAAGTACAATCTTTGCAAGAGCCTTTCCTTGTCGAGACTGATATTTGCATTTTTCATCTACATTCTCTGTTTCAGCTTCGCCAGGTTCTATCACCTTGAATAAATCGCTATCCAACAATATTATCTTCATTTGATAGCTCCATGAGGTGTAATTCGTACCGTTTAATTTGTTTATGGTGTAATTTTTACTTTCTGTGGCCATTTCTGCCGCACGTGGTCGTATGCACTTTTAGGTTATATTCACTCGCACGTGGCGTTTTTAAACATTATTTCCAACTACGTCTTTTACTTTTCTTTTCGCGTAGTCTGGGCCCATAACCATTTGTTGGTTAAATAGTTATTTATTAATAATGATTAATAAAGATGAAGTACAATAATAATAATACATAAGTCATCCTCTCTTAACATATCTGAGGAAGACGTAGTAACTTAAAACTAACTAGCCCGCCGTATTCACAGGGATGCCAACTACCTAGTTATAACATTCCTACATTTTTAAACAAACTTTTTCACATAAAAAATCATGGTCACTTTGACTTTTTAAAATGGTAGTATGAGACTTTAACTTTATAACGTCTCACGGTGCGACGAAACGGCTTTCGGCGATCAAAAATCGATTTTCGTGAATTCGAAAAATGGAAAAACTGTTTCCGTATATCGATAGAGGATAAATTGCTGTTTAATGTAGTGCAATACTTTTTCTGATATTTGCTTCCGTTTTGCTATGGTGTGCATTTAAAGGCAGTTGAAATTCGTCCAAGAAAAACGCTTACGATATTACTCCTAACTTCAATATACGATTCTAAAAAACTTTGCTCAGAAAGACGATATTCAAATGAATTATAATGTTTACTAGATTTGTATAGATAGTATTCAATGCATAAAGTAAGTCAAAATGTTAACAACTTTTTAAATAATAGGGTCTGCTTGGAGAGAAGTACATTTAAGTAAAATTGTAACTTTACGCATGGTTATCAAAAATTCTCCGCACTTGTCCAAGGTTTAATTGCTATCACAGGAAAGAGTGAACCATTCTCGATCAGATTCTGCAAAGATCAGGTGCCCCTTCGTGCCCCTTTTCGAGATAATGGCGATTGTAGTAAGGTATACCCATTTCGGCCACTGTATTCGCTGATGGAAAAGCGGTATCAGATATGATTGTTCATATATTATGGGGAGTTTTTAATGCATTTTGTGGGCGGATGAACTCGTGTATGACTTTTACATTATCGGAATGTCGATAATCATCTTTTTTCGCTGATCATGTGTTCGGACTATACGCAGGACTTCGTTACCCTGGTAACGTAACAAGAAAATCAATTTGTTATTTAATACGCCATCGATTAAAGTTCCGTGGATTTCGACATGGAATCAATCCATGGATATAACCTATCGCGACGTAATTAATTTTATTCGAGAAAACAGTTTCGACAGTTACGAAGATGTAGCACGTCATATTGAAGAATTATACGATGTGGAAATAGTCGACAAATCACCGATCCGCTTTTTTCTGAGGCGATACAAAGAAACATGGATCGCTTCCAGAAGGGTTGCAGCAAGATTCGAGAAGCGAAATCAGTTATGGCTTTGTGGCTGCATAAAGTTAAAAACTCCACAATCATATGCCACAACGATATCTACGTCCAACAAAGGGAGACCATTGAAGTGTTGGGGAGAATGCTCAGATGTTACTAAAAGGCGGAAATTCAGAGAACATAATGAAAATATGTGTACGGTTCACTGAAACAAGGACTACGTGAACGATACAAATCAGAAGGACAATATGACAAAGCATTCATTGTCGAAGCATCAACGAAGCTGATCCGGAACTCCTACAAGAAGTAAAGACTTCCATTCGGAGTGCAAGAAACGAACCACAAAAATTTACAGCGGAAGATTATTTATCTTTGTTTCTAGACCTTGGACTTTCCAAAAATAAATATATAATGCTTCGAAACGAGTTAAAGAAGAGGTGGAACGATGCGTTACCCAGTTACAACAAAATTGTTGAAGCCAAAAGCAAGTGCCTGCCCGAAATCGAAGAGGTTACCAACGATTCTGCGAAAGTACCACTTCAGAAACTATTGGATTCTACAGTCAACGGAATTCTGCAATTGAAGTCCGAGAGTGAAATTAAAGCCTTAAGTCACACCAATCTGGTTTTAGTGAGTATATGGGGATGTGATGGCTCATCAGGCCAAAGTGAATACAAACAGAAAATAAATGATGATAGCAATTCAACCGTAACAGATAGCAATATGTTTATAACATCCATGGTTCCACTTCGATTGCAAGGTATTGATACGGCCAGTCTGTTGTGAAGAAATTCCCGTCCCTCATCCCCACAGTTCTGGAGACCCATCAAATTCCAGTATGCAAAAGAAACGAAGGAAGTGGTCAAGACAGAAGTTGAATGTGTAAGGAGAGAAATTGATTCATTGGTACCCACGAAATGTGTAGTTTATGGAAGAGAAGTGTCAGTATTTCATAAACTGCATTTAACAATGCTAGATGGAAAAGTTGCCCAATATTTAACAGACACAAAGTCCAGTTCCACGTGTATTATCTGCCAGAAGAATCCTAAAGATTTCAGTACCGCAAGTATTGGAGATGTGGAAGAAAATTATGAATATGGCCTTTCGCCGCTACATGCAAGAATTCGATTTATGGAATTTGTTCTGCATCTAAGTTACGACTTGAGCTTTAAGGGCGAAGAATTGAGAATAATCCAGAAAATAAACAGAAGAGACAAGAGGAGAATTCAAACAAAATTTAGAAACGAACTGGGTTTAATTGTCGATACGCCCAAGCAAGGATTTGGAGACATTAACGATAGAAATACCGCCAGGAGATTTTTTGAATATCCATACGTAACGTCTAAAATCACCGGAATAGATGTTGGAATTTTAAAAAGATTCAAAACGATATTACATGTTCTGTGGTGCATCCGTAGATACTGAAAAATTTGGCGTGTATGGTGCAGAAACAGAACGTTTGTTTACTGAGAAGTACCCGTGGAGAAGATTAACGGCAACGGTGCATACAGTTTTATTCAGACACGCGAGAAAAGTAACTACGTATTAATTTATATGCAATAAGTGTTTTCTGTATGTAATAAGTTGACCATATCTGTAGGGTATAATAATGTCACATCCTTTCTTCTGCTAATTCTTCGGAAAGAAGAAATATAAGGATCCGCAGATATTAATAACATATTAAGTAGATCTTGATTTTGTTGTTTTCTGGATGTTTTTCTTGTATTGTGATATCTGTAACATTAAGAATATAACTATATATATGTGGCGACATAGGAGACTCCGACGTGAAAGTACGCATCTGGCTGACACCTTCGGCCGTCTGCACCGTCGAGTCAGAGAGTCATAAATAAATAAATCTTGACTTTGGTACGCTGACTCGACGGTCATTCGGCACGGCCAAGAGGAAGCCCTTGTCCCTTTCCACTCGGAATTTTCCATAGGGTTTTTCCCATGGTCGCCACGGTACGGACAGCCAAACAGTATTTTAGAGTTAGTCCGTTCTTGGCTCTGTCAGAGTCGACATCGAAGTCGACATCGAGTCATCGCTCCTGTTGACTAATAAATAGTTTTTGTTACACACTGTGGTTCTTCAGTCTCATTCGCGCAATCACTTCAAATTGGTGATCCCGACGTGATTTCGGTAAAAGAAGGTATCGCGAGTGAGTGTCGATTAACTATAACAGCAGTGAATATGCCGGATACCGCGGACGTAAACCCTCAGCAGGGCAGATCGGTCGCCAGTGGAAGCGAAGTCGTGAGTGTTGTGACACAAAACCTGCGTGTTCTGCAATTTTGGCCTCAGAAAATTGTGTTGTGGTTTAAACTTTTTGAGGCCCAGTTCGCGTCCGCGAATATCACTAAGGACGACACCAAATTTAATATTACTAGCGCGAGTCTAGGCGAGAAATACGTAGAACAGGTAGAGGATATCGTAGTTGATCCACCTGCCAGTGGACAGTATGAACTTTTAAAAAAAAGAAATATTAAAACGGCTAACGGAATCGGATAGTTCGCGAGTGCGGAAGCTCCTCGAGAGCGAGGAAATTGGTGATCGAACACCATCACAATTTTTTCGGGACTTGAAAAAACTCGCGACTCCTTCGGTTCCAGATGATTTTATTGTCACGCTGTGGAAAAATCGTTTACCCGCGAACACCCAGCGTGTGCTTGCTGCCGCAGTAGAGACTAATATCTCGGCACTCACCGAGATGGCGGATAGGATCCACGAAATCCGCCCAGAACGTGGACACCTGGCTCAAGTGTCGCAAAGCAGTGAAGTGTCGGAGCTGCGAGAAGAAATTAAACAGCTTCGCTTGCAAATAAGCGAAATTTCAAAACGCGAGGGGCTTCCTCGCTCTCGGCAAAACCGGCGCAACTCAAGTCGCGGTAACAGTCGAGGCAGTAGCCAGGACGGAAGTTCCAACAGACGCAAATTATGCTGGTATCACTGGCGTTTCAGAACTAGGGCCACGAAATCCCAGGCACCGTGCGGATGGGTTTCATCATCGGGAAACGAGACGAGCTGTCTGTGAACGCGGCGACCCACGACGGTCTAGCGACACGCCGCATCTTTGTAATGGACAATGTTACGAAGACTCAATTCCTGGTGGATACAGGCGCCGACGTCTGCGTTTTCCCGCGAAGTCGCCTCCATGTACCTGAGAAGAAGAGTGAGTACGAATTGTTCGCAGCAAACGGTACACGGACAGCAACGTACGGCACCGTCGCGCTGTACCTCAACCTCAAACTGCGATGTAGTTTCAAGTGGTGGTTCATCATCGCCGATGTGAGCACGCCTATTATTGACATGGATTTTTTATTGTATTACGGTTTGTTCGTGTGTCGTAATATTTAAGAATGGTGGGGCTTGCAGCGCGATCCGTAGGAAAGGTGGCAGAATTTAGACACTTTGTATATTTTTCTTGGTAATTTTTATTTGGATACTTTGGCAGAGCCTCTGGCTGTCTCTTACAATTCTTCTGACTTACTACTAATTGTTGTCGCCCTGGGGATAGGGTTTTATACTATGGGTTTAGTGATGGGGGTTGGTCTGATGCCTGTGGGTGGTGTCGTTAGGGGTGGTGGAATGTGGCGAGTTCTTGGAAAAAATGGAAAGTCAGTAAATTATGGGAAAGGTAGCGGAACGGAATTAGTTGGTCATGGAATTTGAGATTAGGGATGACGGAGATATCGGGTTTACGGAGGAATAGGATATGGAAGTTAAAATTATTGCGTTACGGAAAAATAGAATCGAAGAAGCGGAGTAGAATACAATAGGTGCGCGGTCAAAAAGTAGTCGGGTGCGGAAGGACTGATGGCGGGATAGCGAAAACTATGGAAAAGGGACAAGAAGGAAAAATGAGGGTGAGCCGCAGGGTGCGACACTTTCTCCCTTAAAAAAGTTTCTGGATAGAAATTGGTTCGAAAACTAGACCGTGGGTGTTGCGATTTGATGATGATGCTGATGCCGAAGGCGACGTGTATCGTAGAAATGGTTGTGCTTGTTCGGACGGTACCGTCTGTGGTTGTGCGTAACTGAATTTACATTTAAAACAGATGGATAATGAAATCCATCGCAAGAAAACCCATATGGCGTTGAATAAACCCCATTTATATAAGCAGAAAAGGATCATTAAACCTGCTAAGGCATAGCATGCGTAATTAAATACAGAGTATCCTGTAGATATCCAACTACGTTTAGAGTGGTTTGCTAGGTGTATGTCTAAATCTTCTGTGACATCTGTTAGTTTGTTCGAGGAGTCTATTATTTCCTTTAAATTAATATGTCTACTATTATGCGTTGGTAGTGTGGAGGTGGTATAGGCGATAAAGGAATGGTATCACTCCGTATCCTCAACACAATTTATTTTACTAAAGTTCGTAGTCTGACGTTTCTCTGACGAGGGATGAGGACTGACTGTCACTCCCTCCAAGGAAACGTCCGCAGAACAAAATAAAAGAAAGTGGAGAAAAAGTAAGGAGAAGAAAGTAAGGAGAAGAAAGTAAGGAGAAGAATTTCGGGAAAACAGAAATAATAAGGCACTCTCGAAGGACGTCATAAAAAGGATAAGCAATGTCAGGGCCTTGAAGAAAAATCTGGACAAGCCTTGGCAGGTAACGATGGGTCATAGGGGCCCGCGCGCGTCTGGCCGCCAAATGTGCATTTGGCCGACCAAGTCCGCACGGAAAGGAAACAATGAGAACGAGTAATAAAACTAATGGAAAGTTTCCTTGAAGCGACAACGGTTCCTGGCGACGTCAAAGTCGCCACAGTACCCCCCTGTCAGTAATGAACAATTACGATAAAGAAAAAGAAAATACGTACATAAGATACATCAAATACAATATCACGCCGCCTATTCATAAATAGAAAAAAAAAATAAAAAAAGATAGAAAAGATAGAAAAGAGAACACGTAAATCTACACACATAACAGGAAGTTCCTTAAAGTTAACACCTTAGCTTAAAATATAAGATAGTTAATATGAATTACCAAGAACTTTGAACGCTCCTGCTGTTCTGGTGAACGAATAGGTTCGCTTACAATCGTTTGTGGTTGCTCCTGAATTGTTACAGGATTAGATACATCTTTGGTTAAAATGTAGGCGGGTTTTAATCTATCAATTGATACATTCGTTTCTTTGCCTCTAATATTTATTAAAAACGTTTTGTTACTCCTACGCACCACCGCGTATGGACCCTCATACGGATGCTGTAAAATTGCTTTTGTTGAATCAACTCTAACAAACACACGAGTAACCTTGGCAAGGTCATTAAAAATAAAAGGTTCACCGAGTGTCGAGAAGCGTCTCTCTGGCTTAAATTGGAAAAATGCTCCCGTAACCTGCTGACAAATGTAGAGGCATCTTGATTGTGGTGGTTTGCTTGGTTTGATAAAAATTCGCCCGGTAGCCGTAAGGGCTCACCGTATACTAATTCCGCCGACGTGGTGTTTAGGTCTTCTTTCCACGCCGAACGAATACCCAACAGAACTGTCGGTAAAATTTCTGTCCATTTGCTGCACCCGTGACATTTGATTGCAGCTTTAAACTGGCGGTGAAAACGTTCCACCAACCCGTTTGCCGCAGGGTGATACGCAGTGGTACCCAGATGTTTACAACCTATTAACCTATTTAAATTAGCAAATAACTTCGATTCGAATTGTCGGCCTTGGTCGGTTGTAACTCGCAAAGGAGTCCTAAATCATGCTACTCATCCGTCATAAAAGGCACGGGCGACGGTTTGAGCCTCCTGATCAATTAGTGGAAAAGCTTCCGGCCACCTTGTATACCTGTCCACACAAGTAAGACAGTATCGAAAACCTTCGGAAATCGGTAAAATCACGATGTCAATATGTACATGCTTAAAACGAACGGTTGGTTTAGAAAAATTACCCAGCGAAGAAATAACGTGTCGCGTAACTTTAGATCGCTGGCAAGGTATGTCCATTCCCGGATATCCCTTTTAGCCGACGGCTAAACATAACGCTTGGTTATGAGTTTAACCGTTGCATTGATTCCCGGGTGAGCCAAACCATGTAATTTATCAAATATAACATATCGGTCAAATATAACATATAACATATGGGTTTGGGTAGGTGAGGTCTTACAGTATCGGTAGTAGTATCGCAATAAATTTCAGAATTCGAGCCAGGCAACAACACTTTACGCAACTGCAAGGCTGTCTCGCCTTTCAACAAACCTTGTAGCTCGACGTCTTGCGACTGTATCTCGGCCAATTTTTCAAAATCTATTAAGGAGTCGACGGTTTCAATCCTAGATAATGCATCTGCAACTACACTGTCCCGGCCGGAAATGTGAACTATATCAGTAGAAAACTGTGCCATGAAATCAAGGTATCTAAACTGCGAGGTGAACATTTATCGAGTTTATTTTTAAAAACGAATATCAATGGCTTATGATCTGTAAAAATGGTGAAAGGTCTACCTTCAAGTAAATGTCTATAATGTTTTATTGTCAAGTAAATAAATAATAGTTCGCGGTCATAAGCCGAGTATTCTTTCTCGGCAGTCCCTAACTTTTTCGAGGAAAAAATTAGAGGCTGCCAGATATTGTCCACACATTGTTGAATTACGGCTCCTACAGTGAAGTCCGACGCGTCCCATGTTACTGCTAATGGAGCGTCGGCTATTGGATGCACAAGCAACGTCGCATTTGCTAGCGCATTCTTACAACTAACGAAAGCTTGCTGAGCTTCCGATGTCCATTCTAGTGGAGTTTTACCCTTAATATTTCCTAATAACAGATCGTTTAACGGTGCCTGGGAACTAGCGGCATTTGGTAAAAAACGTCGATAAAAGTTGAGCATTCCTAAAAACCGTCTTAGGTCTTTAGCTGTTTTTGGCAATTGGAAATTTTGTATGACCTCTACCTTCTCAGGTAGCGGTTGTGTGGGGGTCACGGTCCCTAGCAAATGGGGGAACCCGAAGGATTCCCCTCACGTACGAAGGGCAGAGGGCCAGACGCCCAACAAAGAAGATAATTCCTCTCAGGGGAGCGCTTTGAAGCGCAAAGCCGGTACGCTGCCCACGGATAACGCGGGCTCAGAAGGGGCAGCGGCGACGGGTACGTCCTGGCAAGAGTAGAGGACGTGCTGGTTGCCAGCTGTTATTATACCCCGAGACTCAGCCACATGGAATTAGCCGAAAAGCTGGAAGCCCTGGACGCAGCCTGCGGTGGCGGGTCCGGCGGATCTCGTCCGTCGGGCCCCAAAATGCGTGGTTGGAAGGTGAAGATGCTGCATCCTGACCGGCTCACGGAGTCTGTCGGACCTTAAGACCTTACCGGGCCGCCATGAATAAAGTGGCCTGGCGGTTACCCGCGCCATTTCTTTCGGGCCCACAAATGGAAGCAGTAGTTGCCGAGCTGTTTCCTTTCCCGGAAGGGAGGGAGGACGAGGCTCCGGAGAGATACGGACCGCGCCGGGGCATGGACGGATACGTGCGGAGGCGGATACCCCCGGTCAGTGTGGAGGAATTGGAAGGAGCGTTGCGGGCCACTCACTTAGGGAAGGCCCCGGGAATGGACGGAGTACCTGGAAAGGTTATGTCCGAGTTGGCCAAGTGGAACATGGGACTGCTGAAGGCGCCCCTTGAGGGTTGCATTCACCACTCGCACGTTCCACAACGTTGGCGGGACCAGCGCCTGGTGCTGATCAGGAAAGAGGGGAAGGACCCTGCGACTCCCTCTGCCTACCGCCCCCTGTGCCTTTTGGAGCACCTGCCGAAGGTTTAGGAGAACGTCATCAAGGGTAGACTGGAGAGAGCGATTGGTCCGCGCGGACTTTCGGACCGTCAGTACGGCTTCCGCGCGGGTCGTAATACATCCCAGGCGGTGAGTCATGTGCAGAGACTGACTGATGACGCCCAAAGGCATCAGCGGTTCTGCGTGTTCATCGCCTTGGACGTTAAGAATGCATTAACAAGACATTAACTCCCTACCATGGCATAAATTAATGGGGAAATTAGAGAGGAATGACGTTCCCCCGTACCTTCGCGAGGTAGTGGGGCCGTATTTATCGCATAGATTTATTTACTATGAAACGGCGCGGAAGAGAGGCGCCGAAGGATGCGCTGTGGAGTCCCGCAGGGGTCTGTGCTCGGCCCGCTGTTGTGGAACATTTTCTACGACAGCGTGCTGAGCATCAGCCTTCCTCGTGGGTGCACAATTGTAGGGTATGCCGAAGACATCCTCGTAGTGGTCATGGACAATGATCGTCGGTCGTTGGATCCGAAGATCCAACGGAGCATGGCGTCAGTAGAGGAGTGGATGTCGTCGCCTGGGTTAAGAATTACAGCCGTTGTTTTCTCGGCAAACAAGAAGAAATTGTGCCCCCCCCCCCCCTTAAGGGTCCCGGTAGTGGGGGAGCTGGTCTCGCCGACGGATAGTGTAAAGTATTTGGGAGTGACCTTCGATAAATCGTAGAATTTCAGGGTACACGTTGAGAAGATCGCCTCCAAGGCCACTCGGATCATGTACGGGCTGGCCCGGATTATGCCCAATGTCGGTGGATCTGGACAACGGGTCAGCGCTCTGTACTATAGGGTTATGGAGTCGGTGCTGCTATACGCGGCCCCCATTTGGGGTAGGGCTATGCGACATTGCGGCATATGCCCGGCATAGGCTGGGTAAAGCCCCGTCCCCGTTATGCTGGTACGGCTGTGGGGTCGATGACACGGTAGAGCACACGCTTGTCCGGTGTGACCGGTGGGCTGCGGAGCAACGGGAGCTCGAACGGTGGTCCTCGAGGGTGGCGCTCCCCTCTCCCTCGGGGAGATGGGGCGTAGAATGGTACGGGATAGATCTAACTGGGTCGCGATGGAGACCTTCATTATGAGGGTCCTCACCGCTAAGGCGGACTTTGAACGTCGCCTAGATCGGGAGGAGCGAGGCCGGCGCAGCCATAGGATGGTGGCCCACTGCCAATGGAGCAGTTGGGACAGGCCAAAATTGAGAGGAGGGAGGGGTAGACTGGATTTTTTTTTTTAGGTTATATACACATACCCCTCTTATTTATCAACGTTATTTAATTTTATTTATTTTATTTTTATTTCCTGACCTTATTGTCTTTTTAGCGCGTATTTAACCGTTGACCTGTAACGTTTTGTATTCACTCACCTTTATCGTTTTTTATCTTTTGACCCTCCTGTTTGTTTTTATTATTATGTGATTTATGTTTGGGTATGTGTATTTCTATTTATTCATTTATTTATTTATGTTTTTATTTTTTCCAGATAAGAGGAGCGCTTCCCCGTTATTTTTTTTTTATTTTAGTTTACTTTCTCCCGCAAATGTATGGGATCTGTGGCCGGGCCATGCACCCGGTCGCAGTGGAGCCCTCATACCGGTACCGTCCGGTAGGGGTAAGGGATACTGTTAAGGGAAGCCCCGAGCGGGTCCTTGCTAAAGGAGAGGATGAGGGGTCGGGTCTTGACCGATCCTCAGGGCGACCCACCTCCCGGATGTGTTGGCCGGGAGCCAGGTAACACGTGCGGTGTGGCGGTCGGGAAGACCGAGGCGATATGGATGTATGGGTTGCCTCGGGGCCGACTGTCGCCGCCACCTGAGAGTCATCTCCGGATCCGGGTCGGTGAAGCCTACGTCGACGTCAAGCCCAGTATGCGTTACTTGGGTCTGACGATCGACGGCCGCTGGCGCTTCGAAGATCACTTCGACCTCCTTGCCCCCCGAGTAGAGAAGACAGCGGCTACTCTAGGGTGGATGCTGCCGAATATCGGGGGGGGGGGGGGGGGGCAAACGTGAAGATGCGTCACCTCTACACGGGGGTGGTGCGGTCTATAGCCTTGTACGGAGCCCCCGTCTGGTCCCGCTCGCTCGGGAGCAGCCGGCGCGGTCTCGCTCTTTTTGAGCGAGTACGTCGCCGGATGTCCCTGCGGGCCATTCGGGGTTACCGCACCATCTCCGGGGAGGTCGCTGGCCTCCTGCCCGGGATCGCCCCACTTGACTTGGTAGCGGCGGAACGGGCGAGGCTATATGATATAGTTTGCGCCGCCCGCCGACCGCCAGGGGTCGATCTCGGCAGAGAGGAGGCCGAGGAGGTCGAAGAAATGAAGCGTCAGGCCCGGACGAACACGTTCGCTCGGTGGAAGCAGCGCTTGATTGATGCTCCATCGGATCGTTCAATCGTCCGGGTCATCCTGCCCGTATTTGATACGTGGTGCAGGGTGCGGAGAAGGCTGACCTTCCGCCTCACGCAGGTACTCACCGGTCATGGGTGTTTTGGTGAGTACCTGCATAGAATGGGGCGGGAGCCAACCGCGCAGTGTCACCACTGCGGCGAAGACGTGGACACGGCACAACATACGTTCGAGGAGTGCCCGGCATGGGCAGAGCAGCGTCGTGTCCTCCGAGCCGCGGTGGGAGGGTATGACCTCTCGCTCGGGACCGTGGTCGACCACATGGTCTCGAGCGACAGGTTGTGGAAGGCGGTGGCCTCCTGTGAGACAGTAATGTCCGAGAAGGAGGCCGCCGAGAGAGCCCGGGAACGGGACCCGGGATCGGCCCCTAGGGTGTGGACGCGGGGGCGACCCTCGCGCCGTAAACCCCCGCCAAATAGGCGGAGAGCTTTGAGCGGGACTGTGCGGGGCTCGCCCCCGCGCCAGGTCACGTCCCCTTCGCAAAGGGGGGGAAGGGCCAATAGGCCGAGAAGACCATCGGACCGGGGTGTGAGCTGACCCCGGTCCATTAAGGGAAGCTATGCTTCCCTCGGGGTGGTCCGGCACCCGCTTATCCCCACGGATTAGGGTGCCGGCCTCCCCCACAATTTGTCGTGGGGAAGGGGGGTGGGGCAGAGAGAGCGGAGGTGTGTTCCGGCACACACCTCCGACGGCTCTCTATTACCGGGAGTAGGCGTCATCCTGGCCCGTCCCGGGTGGGCCCTATCGTAGGAGTCTTACGCTTCCCGGGCTCCTCCCACCCGGTGTCTTTGTGGTCTGCTACGCAGACGACACATTGATCATCGCGGTGGGTCGGGATGGGACCAGAGTCCACAGGCTGGCGGAACTAGCGGCCGCGATCATGATCGCAAGGATCCAAGCTCTGGGGCTTCGGATCTCGCCGCAAAAGACGGAGGTAGTCATGTTTCATGGGCTACCTCTGACGCGGCGGGTCCCCCAGACCTGGATCCGCGTGGGTGATGCGGCTATCCGGGTCGAGGGCCGGATGAAGTATTTGGGTTTCGACCTGGACGGCCGGTGGCGCTGGGAGGGGCATTTCGACCGCCTGATCCCCCGAATTGAGGCGGTGACGACCCTGTTGGGTCGTCTCCTGCCCAATCTCGGGGGGCCGGAAGAGAGGATCCGCCGCCTCTACCTGGGGGTCGTGCGATCCATGGCCCTATACGGATCACCCGTGTGGGCGCGCGACCTGGTGGCCTGACGTCGTGGACGGCACCTGCTGCGCCGCGTGCAGCGGCATATGGCCATCAGGATCGCGCGCGGATATCGCACGATCTCCCACGAGCGGGCGGCCGTCCTAGCGAGGGTCGTCCCCTTTGATTTCCAGGCGGAGGCACACGCCGACGTGTATCGGCGTGTGCAAGATCTCCGCGGAAACGGGGGCGATCCGCAGGACGAGGCGGTCGAAGCCTACCGGCGCCAAAGGTGGCAGCTAGCCCGCAAAAAGTGGCGGCGCCAGCTTCTGGAGAGCGGCGCCGCCCGAAAGAGGACGGTAGCGGCGGTCCTGCCGAGCTTCGATGCTTGGCTGGACCGCCGACACGGGCGACTCACCTACCGGCTCACGCAGGTGCTCACCGGACATGGTTGTTTCGGTGAGTACCTGCACAAGGTGAGGGCGGAGGGATCGCCCGCGTGCCACCAGTGCGGCGCGGAGCTGGACTCCGCGCAGCACTTGCTGGAGGAGTGCCCGGCCTTCTCGCGAGAGAGGCGGGCACTCCGCCTAGCTATTGGAGGGGACCTTTCGCTCCCGGCCGTCGTATCGGCCATGGTCGAGAGCGAGAGGTCCTGGAACGCGGTGTCTAGACTACTGTCTCGCGGAAGGAGGATGACAAGCGGGATCGGGAGCGCACCCGACAAATTGTGGGGGAGGCCGGCACCCTAATCCGAGGGGATAAGCGGGTGCCGGACCACCCCGAGGGAAGCATAGCTTCCCTCAATGGACCGGGGTCAGCTCACACCCCGGTCCGCTGGTCTTCTCGCACCCGATCCCGCTCGCATAGAGAGGAGGAGGTTGAGGCGGGCCAGGCGACGGCGGCTAGCTGCCGCCCTTGCCGCAGGGGGGACTGGTCCCCCACCCCGTAAACCCTCACCTCCTCCTGGCAGTCTGCCGCGTAGGGCGGCCCTGCACACGTAGCCGGCGAGCTCAAGCTTTGGACTCGCCGACTGCCAGCAGGGCCGCCGGGCATGGAGGGGGGGTCGTCACCCGAAGCCCCCCCCCCCCACTCCTTTGGAACATGCCCGGCGCTTGCGCCGCGGGGGGCCGTTGGCTCCATAGCGGCATATTTCCCTGTGAGTCGGGGAACAGAATACGCCCACAGTAATCCCTGCTTGTCGTAAGAGGCGACTAAAAGGGACAGGCGAGACCGCGGGCTGTGGCACCCGCGGTCAGGTGGAGAGGTATTCACTCCTCACCGGAAATGGCGCTCCTCCCTTCGTTGCGGTGGGAGAGGCGCGGGGGGCACCGGTAGCGTTCGTAAGAGATCCCGGTGCCCCTCCCCAATGCGCCGTGGCCGGCCACCGTGAGGTTTTAGTGGATATTCCCCTTGATATCAAATCAAGGGGCGAGTCCCACACTACCCCCTCCTTATGAGGGGGCGTGCGTAAACGCATTTCCTCACGTAAAAAAAAAAAAAAAAAATGGTCTGATGCCTATGGATGGTGTCGTTAGGGGTGGTGGAATGTGGCGAGTTCTTGGAAAAAAGGGAAAGTCAGTAAATTATGGGAAAGGTAGCGGAACGCAATTAGTTGGTCATGGAATTTGAGATTAGGGATGACGGAGATATCGGGTTTACGGAGGAATAGGGTATGGAAGTTAAAATTATTGCGTTACGGAAAAATAGGGCCAAGAAAGTGGAGTAGAGGCGCGCAGTCAAAAAGGAGTTGGGTGCGGACAGACTGATGGCGGGATAGCAAAAACTATGGAAAAGGGACAAGAAGGAAAAATGAGGGTGAGCCGCAGGGTGCGACAGTGGACCCGTGGAATAAGCGACTCGTCGATTCCTTGACGAACTTGTCGGTGATCGGGTATAAAACCACGGCAGGTATAGCAACTGTAAAAACGATCGTAGGAGATTCAGCATTCCATCAGCTTTTGGCTGAGTATGCCGAACTGACTCGGTCACCGGTTTTCGGAAGGAAAACCGTCAAACATAACGTGCAGCACCACATCGAGGCGACACCGGGACCACCTGTCTACTGGAAACCTCGCCGCCTTTCACCGGATCAGTTGAAGCAGGTCAAAGCGGAATTCGATCTGATGCTCGAGCAAGGAATCATCTGGCCGTGGAAGAGCCCCTGGGCTTCACCCCTCACGTGGTATTGAAGACTTCAGTCGCCATTTATACGAGATAAAGGTATTTTCGAAAATAGATCTGGTTCGTGCGTATAACCAAATTCTTGTGGCACCTGCCGATATCGAAAAAACCGCAATAAATGAACATTTTCATTGTTTTGTTTTCGTGAACGTGTCACTGGAAGGGGGGTACTGTGGCGACATAGGAGACTCCGAGTGGAAAGTAGGCATCTGGTCGACACCTTCGGCCGTCTGCACCGTCGGCATATATACAGGGTGTAGCAGCTTGAGCAGGTTTGACGCTTCGTTTTCGAGAAAATCGAGTTTGAAAATTCTATACAGTACGCGTGGCACTGGACTGTCTCCCCAAGTCTTTGTTCGCTACAAGTTTTCTTTTGCTTACATGTTGTAATGTTGACCTTTCTAATGTTTACATTTTGTCTTCAACCATACAACCCTCTTCTACTTTTAGTCTGTTTCAATCAGTCAAGTTGTGACAATGTCTACTTACAGCAACCGCGAATACGTCGAAATGATGAAAGCTTTAGGAGTTTGTCATGGAAATGCAACAGCAGCAGCTGAATATTATAAAGAACAATTTCCAAATCGTCGTCTTCCCCACAGAAGAGTGATACAAAGGGCAGAACAAAGATTAATTGAGCATAGATCTTTTCACAATTACCATAAGTTTGGTGGCAGTAGGAGATCTCTAAATTTAGAAACAGAAGTTCTTAATACCGTTGCTAAGAATCCTAAGATAAGTATACGAAAACTTAGTGCTCGTCATAATAGCAGTATCAGAACTGTTGTCGCATATTACGCGATAACAAAATGCACCCGTATTCAATACTCGGAGTCCAAGCACTCGAACAACCTGATCGTTTCGCACGATTAAGCTTCTGCGACTGGCTGCTTCAACAGCATGATAACGATAATCAATTTACATCGTACATTTTATGGACAGATGAGTCAACTTTTACACGAGATTTTGCAATTAATCGATGCAATATACACTGGTGGTCATCTACAAATCCGCGCATAATTCAAGAAAACCACTTTCAAAGGAAATGGAGTATTAATCTATGGACAGGAATAATTGGCTCGTACATCATAGGACCATACTTCCTTCCAAATAAGCTGAATGGGGCAGTTTACTTGTTGGGGTAGTTTTTACGTGAAGAACTGCCGTCATTACCGACAGACATACCTTTGTCTATTGTACAGAAATTAATCTTTCAACATGATGGAGCACCACCTCACTTTTCACGAAATGTACGGCAACTTTTAAATCAACGACATCAATGTTGGATAGGCCGGGGCGGAACAATAAATTGGCCGGCAAGGTCACCAGACCTTAATCCACTCGATTTCTACTTGTGGGGCCACGTTAAACAGATCGTGTATGCAGAAACAAGTGAGAATTCTCTTCAGCTGAAGGGAAAAATAATAGATGCTTTTAATCAAATAAAATGTCGAAAGTCATTGGCGTCAGTTCATGACTCACTAATAAGGCGAGCAATGATATGTACGCGTCAACAAGGACACCACTTTGAACAGTTTATTCAATAATGTTATGTAATTATCGTTAGTAATGACAATAAAATTAATAAACATTAACATTTCTTATTTATAATACATATCTAAGCCTACAGGCGGTCCAGTGCCACGCGTACTGTATAGAATTTTCAAACTCGATTTTCTCGAAAACGAAGCGCCAAACGAAAAAATGTTATTCCTTTTTTTCGATTTATTTTTACATGTAGTATCACCCACTGTTGGGTTGTACCACCCGTCCTGCTACACGCTGTATATGCATGATGCATAGAAAGACATTTACTAAACATTTAACTGTAATGTTTTTGTTCATTGTGAAATCATGTTCAATCCTTGTACTACAGAATGATTAAACATGAAGATATTTTTTAAATTTATACGCCTTGTTTTCTCGCATTCAATACAGATGCAACAAATAGTCTCAAAATATCTCCGCCAACGAGCGAAACGTTACAGTTAAATAAAAAATATGTTACATACATATATTCGAACAAAAAGAGTAGATTAATTTTACCTGTAATGTTTATATTCTTTATTTTTCGCTTCTTGCGCTTCTTCGGATAACTCCCCGATTGGCAACAAATGGTGCATAATTATGTTTTTTCCGTGTCTGAGGACCTTGTGTACCGTTGCCGTTAATCTTCTCCACGGGTACTTCTCAGTAAACAAACGTTCTGTTTCTGCACCATACACGCCAAATTTTTCAGTATCTACGGATGCACCACAGAACATGTAATATCGTTTTGAATCTTTTTAAAATTCCAACATCTATTCCGGTGATTTTAGACGTTACGTATGGATATTCAAAAAATCTCCTGGCGGTATTTCTATCGTTAATGTCTCCAAATCCTTGCTTGGGCGTATCGACAATTAAACCCAGTTCGTTTCTAAATTTTGTTTGAAATCTTTAGGATTCTTCTGGCAGATAATACACGTGGAACTGGACTTTGTGTCTGTTAAATATTGGGCAACTTTTCCATCTAGCATTGTTAAATGCAGTTTATGAAATATTGACACTTCTCTTCCATAAACTACACATTTCGTGGGTACCAATGAATCAATTTCTCTCCTTACACATTCAACTTCTGTCTTGACCACTTCCTTCGTTTCTTTTGCATACTGGAATTTGATGGGTCTCCAGAACTGTGGGGATGTGGGACGGGAATTTTTTCACAACAGACTGGCCGTATTTTGCAATCGAAGTGGAACCATGGATGTTATAAACATATTGCTATCTGTTACGGTTGAATTGCTATCATCATTTATTTTCTGTTTGTATTCACTTTGGCCTGATGAGCCATCACATCCCCATATACTCACTAAA
>NW_026534344.1:15312941-15359466 GCF_026225885.1 Hylaeus anthracinus | reverse complement strand
ATTCACTTTGGCCTGATGAGCCATCACATCCCCATATACTCACTAAAACCAGATTGGTGTGATTTAAGGCTTTAATTTCACTCTCGGACTTCAATTGCAGAATTCCGTTGACTGTAGAATCCAATAGCTTCTGAAGTGGTACTTTCGCAGAATCGTTGGTAACCTCTTCGATTTCGGGCAGGCACTTGCTTTTGGCTTCAACAATTTTGTTGTAACTGGGTAACGCATCGTTCTACCTCTTCTTTAACTCGTTTCGAAGCATTATATATTTATCTTTGGAAAGTCCAAGGTCTAGAAACAAAGGTAAAGCTTCTTCCGCTGTAAATTTTTGTGGTTCGTTTCTTGCACTCCGAATGGAAGTCTTTACTTCTTGTAGGAGTTCCGGACCAGCTTCGTTGATGCTTCGACAATGAATGCTTTGTCATATTGTCCTTCTGATTTGTATCGTTCACGTAGTCCTTGTTTCAGTGAACCGTACACATATTTTCACTATGTTCTCTGAATTTCCGCCTTTTAGTAACATCTGATCAATCTCCCCAACACTTCAATGGTCCCCCTTTGTTGGACGTAGATATCGTTGTGGCAGATGGTTGTGGAGTTTTTAACTTTATGCACCACTGTTCCACAACTGATTCCGATTCTTGAATCTTGCTCTCGAATCGGTGATTTGTCGACAATTTCCATAGATGGTATATTTCTTCTATATGACGTGATTAATCTTCGTAGTTGTCGAAACTGTTATTGTAAATAAACATATGTGTTGTATATATTTATGTATGTATATGTTAATAATAATATTATAATAAAGAATAAATATAATTAATAAAGTATTAATTCGACATCATTGCATGTATACTACCTATGTGTTCTTATTTTAATCTCTTAGTAACCTATTGTCACCATTAATGAATAACT
Source organism: Hylaeus anthracinus (assembly GCF_026225885.1). Taxonomy (NCBI): domain Eukaryota; kingdom Metazoa; phylum Arthropoda; class Insecta; order Hymenoptera; family Colletidae; genus Hylaeus; species Hylaeus anthracinus. The sequence goes on along the minus strand of NW_026534344.1, from coordinate 15,358,551 downwards.
AAAATATTTTTGTTGACTGTGTTACATCCGGCCCTGCCGGTGTCCCTTTTCATCGACCTCGCATTGCGAATAGTTAAGATCAGATACTTTTAGGAATGCGCTTGACATACGATTCGGAAACCGTTTCTCGGGAACCGAATCGTGCGATCTGCGAATCAGCGAAATAGGCGTCAGCACTCAACACCAGCACATCCGCTGAACTTGGGACCCCTCCCGATTTCAACGGATGCCGAAGCGAAGGTTCTCGAACGCGGCTCGTGCCATGCGAGGATCAGCTAATATATAAACCCGTGGACACGCCCCACGGCGCTCTTTTTTATTCCGCTGTCAGTACGTTCTCATCGTGGTGATTACCGAAATCTTGTAGTCGCGGGAAGGTTAACTTTACGCGTTGTCGTTACCTACGAAAATCCGACGTATAATCGGTTAAGATCACATCGAACCTTTATCGTCAATCGAACACGCACTTTGCGTCGCACTTTGGTCGTCAAATACTAAATTATTGTAGTCACGGATAGAGTAATCGTACGCGCACCGCGTCGTTACCGAGCAAAGTCCGTTGTTAATTAGTAGAGACCCGTGTCGCGAGTGATAGTTGCCGACAAACAGATCCTTGCAACAGCACAGCCCTGGGACCACAACAGATAGCTGGTACAACCAAACTGTAAGACCGACAAGCGGTAACATACCTACATAATTGTATACTTGATTTCCCAAAACCGATATTGTAATATAAACTCGTTATTTTGTAACAATACATATTTATTTATATATTTAAATGCTAAACCTTGAAAACAATCATTGCAATCCCGAATTGCTCTTTCCTGTTAGCGAATACAGTTAAGGTGAGCTTTAGCTTATTAATTGAAGACGAAGATCCCAAGAAAGAGTCACAGATAAGCTGGGACGTAACAACTGTTAATAACAGTCTGGAATAAAATTTTATTTCTAAATGAAATAATATGTCAAACAAAGTACTGTTGAGTAAAATGTCAATTTCATGTATGTTACATGTTTTTATGTTAAAGTATTGTTAGCCTACTTCTATGATTATTACGTACATTCTGTCATTTTAAAATTATTAAATACATTTCCCTCACAGTTAATAACAGGTTTGAGTCGAATGTTGGTTAAATAACATAAAATATGTCAAACAAGTGAAAGATATTGAACGCGTTACACTTTATACGTGAATATTTGAACACCCTGTAGCTCAAATTGATTTATACTAATACAACTTAAGTATCATAATATAGGGAATAACTTTCTAAAATTTCATTAAAATATTTTCAAGAGAACCAAAGTTACAGGTTTTTGATCGCCGAGAGCCGTTTTGTCCCACTGTGCTGGTAAAAAGACGAGTACGACGACCTACTAGATTACGATCTTCAAGTGTCGTTTCATTAATAAATATGAAGCCAATCGAAAAAATGCTATTATGGACATTTATGTTATTCGTAAACAAGGTAACCATACACATGAAACGAATGCCATGTTTACTTCACGCTTTGAACTACTAAAGTTAATGAAACTTAAACACAAAAGACCATATTTTGTTTTATTAAGTGTTCAAATTGTTTTTTACTTTTAGCAGTACAACATTCTAGTTTTTTTTTTACAGTATGAATTTATAGTTCTGCATTCTTTAATTACTCTTTTTTCAAAATTTTCGATACTCATATTCGCAGATTGATTAACAATAGATTGGATAAACCTTACGTTTAAAGGAGGCAGCTCCGATGACCTTGACATACGTTGTCAAGGTCACCCTCCTGAATACGATCCAAGAGGTTTTAGCCGTCGCTTGTTTTTTATTAAAAAGTTAGTAATAAAAATGTATCATTAGTATTACACCAGAATCTGCATATACGTATACTCAATGTGACCTTGATGTTCACACAATTTAAAGTCACATACGGTAAGGTAAGGTCACACACTTGAGAATCCTCCAAAAAGTTATAGCTACCTTTATTTTTTATTAAAATGTTATAAGTATATAATAATTAACGAAAATAAAAAACAAGAATATGGAATTTCGTTCCATGAACCCTGCAGAGCATAAAATAAAACATCCCCCACGAATCGAACAGTATCATATTAAATTCGTTTTAATACGCTATCTAATACCGACACCCATTTTAATATAAGGAAATAATAAACACGATTTACAAGATAACATATTTATTTAAATAAAACGATTATATTAAGGGTGTTGGATCTCGTCCTCCTGGAAATCCTATAGAATATGCGGGGAATGAGATGGAGTGGGCATCACCGGAGTGAATGAAAACAACATATTTAAAAAGAATGGAAGTGAATAATATTTATTTCTATCTGATTAAGAAACTCTACTATAAAGGGCACCGGCAGTAAAAGAAACCCCAGTCAAAGGTGAGGAAAAAGCCTGGTCCCTGATCAAATAAAACAATCTTGACTATATCTGGAACGAAGGGATAAAAACTAATGAACAAAACGCATTTCTAACGTTGTTGCAATTGAATGATCATTCAAATCTAAATCTAACGAACGCGAGAGAGCTCTCTCTTACCGTAGTCGCAGTCGAATGGCGCAACTGTCGACGTCGCAGCCGCTCGCCGTGGTCCAGGTGAAAAATGCTCTGACCCTAGAGCCTGCACGGCTAGCCAAATGGATCAGTTCAGCCGATCGCTGAACTGCGCCGTTCCCAAACTGCACGCAGCTAGCCGACTGAATTGTCCAAACGATCGCCGAGCCGTGCACACCAACACAGCAACCTTGCTTCTCTTTTGCGGAACCACGCACGAACGCCAACACATCGGACAACGCAAACGCCACACGGCCGGACTCGTGTCGATTCTCTTTTCCATGCACCGTCGACGGTTTGAATGAACGCGTGGGCCTCGTTTCCGTCCGGCCCTTTCCCTTCTCGCTGCTCACGTCGGCGCACCGCAGCGTAGCATTTTCCTCATGCCCTTTTCCGTGCGCCGCCCAAATTCAAAGCAGGCCACTCGAGCGCCATACACAGGCGCTCGCGCCGGGAATAAATAAAAATGCAATAATTCATTCTATAAACATATATCAACTAAACATATATTTTCTTACAAACTACAGGGTTCGCAGAACCACAAACAAAGGGGTAAAACCACCCTAGGATTTTGAAAAAATCGATTTTTTTTTTACTTAAACGATACTTTAGCGTCATAAAAATAATACGTCATTTGATTTATAGTGGAAAAACAAATGTCAAAAGGTTCAATTATCGATTTTGCCGCAGCGCCTCAGACCGCGATTAAAGTGTTTATAAAACTTTAAACGCGTTTTTCTCGAAACCACTTTTTTCAAACTGGTTTTTTTGATTGAATGTAAACTTTTTTTGTATAAACAATTTAATGCTCATTTTTAGGGTAAAACGTCGATTCATTGCTTAAAATTGCGCCAGTTTCATAAAATTTGATTAAGGGGGGGGGGGCTGTCTGGTCCAGCTAATGTATTTTTCTAATGCATATAATTTCCAGATATAATTAATTTTTTGTTAAGTATCGGAACACACTAACAACACATTAACTTAATCACCGTTTATTTACCACATAATATAGAATACATGGCGTGGCGTTGTAACCATGTGTCTCCGGACAGTATATGACACCCCTCCCCTCTAGTTCGGATAATATTTATAACGATAAAAGAAAATTCCCAAGATATTACCGTATGTTGAACGAAACAAAAATTGGAATTTTTAATTTTTAAAGAAAAGAAATAAAACGTTTTTGTGGATTAAGAATACATTTTTTAAACTGAATGATTGATTTAGTATCGAAATTCAAACACCGGTTCGGTCAATTGTTTCTTCTCCGTCAGTTACACTTGTGACGCTCTATTTTGTTGTTTTTCTTTGGTATTGTTGTCACTGCAGTTCCGGTATTTTTACGTTCTTCGGATATTTGAAATTTTGGAACGCTTCGTGAGTGATCGATGTGTCTTGTGTCCGTGATTCCAGTGAGGTTTTCACGTACTTTGTACGATAGGGCTCGGTCTTCGCTATTACAGTTGCCCTTGTCCACTTCGGCCCGTCCGTTTTGTGTGTGACCATTCTTGCCTGATCTCCAACGTTCAGCTTCCGTGCGCCTGTTGGAGTATATCTGCTACTATTTCCGAGCGGTATTTGTTTCTTGGTGGTAACCCATTCAGTGATGTGCGTAGTCTTCTTTTCATCATTAATTCTGTTGGTGAGACACCGGTTGTGACTGACGGCGCTGTATGTTGTTTTATGAGAAACCGGCTTATTTTTGTCTCCCAGTCTCCTTTGAGGATTTTCAACGATTGTTTTGTTGTTTGGACTGCTCGTACGGCTTGTCCGTTTGATGAATGGTGGGTACGGTGCAATGAACATAGGTTCAATTCCGTTTCTTTTGCAGAATCGCTGCATTTCTTCCGATATGAACGACGTATCGTTATCCGAGACAATCGTTTCGGGTACTTTGAACGTCGCGAAGAGTCGGCGTTAATTCGTGTATCACATTTTTTTATGACGTCGATGGGACGTGGCAGACTTCGGTCCATTTAGAGTAGGCGTCGACGATTATCAAGAATGTTTGACCTTGATAAGGCCCCGCAAAATCCAGGTGGATGCGGATCCAAGGCTCACTTGGACTCTTCCAACTCTGTATCGGTGCCCGCGGGAGGTTGTGCCTTGTTTCTTGGCATTGATCGCAATTTTTTATCATTGCTTCTAGTTGTTCGTCCATGCCTGGCCACCGCGCATATGACCGCGCATAAGCATTTGTTGCCACAATTCCAGGGTGATTAGCATGGAGATATTTTTGTATTTCTGGCTGTAAACTTTCCGGAATCATGACTCGTGAGCCCCATAATAGGGATCCATCTTCAATCGACAATTCGTTACGTTTAAACGAGAACGACGGGTACTTTTTTTCGATTTTCTTTGGCCAACCCATTTTTAGCCATTGCTGAACGAGTTTCAGTGTTTTGTCCTTTTCCATTTCGATGACAATTTCTTTTGATGATACCGGATTCCGAGTTACACCTTCCAGCATGAGCACGTCGCCGCCTTTTTCGTCGTCTGCTACCTCTTCTTCCAGTGGAAATCTTGAGAGAAAATTAGCATTTTCATGTTTTTTTTGCCTCTAAATAGAATTCGAGCTGGTCTACGTAGTCGTCCTACGTTTGTTTATCGGGTTCAAACTTCAATATTCGGAGACATGATGTCAATGCTTGGCTCTGTTGGGTTCCTTTGTTTTGTAGTCTCCGTTTTTGCTTTCACAAATTCCGCGAGAGTTTTTCGGAGATCGTCGATGTTCGCTGTTGATTTTAGAGCAATTTCAAAATGTTCGCAAATGTCTATCAGATCGTCTTTCGTTAAATTATATATCCACGAGGTTCTTTGCGAAACCACGTGTTTTTTATTTCGTCATTCATTTTTCGTAACACTTTGTCCTTCGCGTGAATCGTTCGTATACTCGTCGCCATTGTTAAGTATCGGTTGTTAAGTTCGAAGAAGAAAATTTGACACTGCAGATTTAATTTGAATGTATACATATATAGATATAGTAGTCGTAAGGATAGGATTCGGTCAAAACGGTGGGACGCGTAGCTCATCGAATTTTTATCCAAATCACTTGATTCAACGCTTAAATTGAAGGTCATTAAGTTTATATGGGCATGAACCTCGCTCCTAATGAATTATTATTTTAGCATAAAGTTATTGCAAAATAACGGCCGACATGTATCGTTTATTTTCATGTTTTTTGCCGACATTTTTGCAATTAACAATTTTTTTTTTGCAAATTGAGGTTCATACGCATTTTACGTACTTACTAAACAAAAAAAATTTCTGATTTTATGTATCACATGTTTTTCCAGGCCTCCACGTATCCCACCGTTTTCACCGAATCCTTTCCTTTGAACGTCCCTTTATATGTAAAAAAAAGTTTCAATAACAAAAATTAATTATATCTGGAAATTATATGCATTAGAAAAATACATTAGCTGGACCAGGCTCCCCTCTTAAGAAGAAAAATCCTACGCACTTCTAAAGCCAATTATATATAAATTATAAATTTTCTTTAGTTTTTGTTCCATGACTCATAGATGTCGAGAAATCCGTCCTCCAGTGGCGGTGTTTTCGAAAAAGCTGTTTTCGACAACGGGCTCTGCCGCCGCCATTTTGTATAAATATGATAATAAAAAAAATTGTTTTCCGTTCTTCAATATGTGTTAAATAAACCCTCTGAAAAGAAATTCTATTCCATTTGTCACACTCCCAAAATAAATTGTCAAATTTAGGTCCTTTTTCTGCCTCTAAAGTGGTTTCACCCATTAAACTATATTTTAATAAAAAATTCAAAAATTTTTCCAAATGGGAACAGCAAATGGGAATTAGCTGTCATTATATGTAGAAGGTTCCATCTCGATCGGTTAATTCCTTGCAGAGTTACATCAAAGAATACGAATTTTGCGGTAACAATAGTTATAAACAATAAAGAAATTCATAAATTTTTGCAACTGTGATCATTGCGAAAACCTCTCCAGCAGCAAAATGTAAGGGGTTTCATCGATTTCATCAATTTTAGGCCAAACATACGTGAAATAGTACGCTTTCTGCGATAAAAAGTGATATAAAGTGGTAAAAAATTAAACAAGGACAAATGTTTCGTTATGGGACCAAATGGCAAATGCTCTTCCAGATGCAAGAAGTTTCAATCCGATTGGTCCATCCGTCTCGGAATAAGAAGCAAGACAACATTTTTCTGTTTTTTTTTTTTTTTGCAAAAAAACAGGTAAAAAATGACAAATCACAAAATGTTTTGTTGCGAGGGGGATTTCACTCCGATTGATCAAGCCATCTCGGCGTAATCGGTGAACATAGCTTAAAAAAAAATTAACCTCCTCTTTTTCAAAGTCGGTTAATAAAAATGGGTGTCAGTTTTGGTTTAACCGTTCAAACTTGTTCCGAGAGCTTGTATCATTCACGAGTTTTATTCGTACAGTAAAAAAATTGGGAGTCCGGGGTTTGAGGGCGGAGCTCCAACTATGCATGTTGCAGCGCACCTCGCAGATGTGTATTTACATGGTTATTCTGAATGTGTAGTGCTTCCAGGGGTTTTGAGGCGTATGCTTTTTAAATTTTGTAAAAGATTTTTTAGCTGAGAGCATACGCCTCGAAACCATATGCATGGTGCTGGGCTCTAGTCCCCAGACCTCTGCTGAGCGGAGTGCTCCCCTCCCTAGATTTACAAAAAGGTTTGGAAACACTACATTACGCTTTCTATTTCAGGAGTTAGTCGCAGTCAGGAAAATGGAAACGGACAGTTTCTTGTGTGTTTTTTAAAAATATTAAATAATAATTTCTATTAATGAAATGTAAATATATTACAAAGTATATCTTAAAGAACTATAAAAGAATTTTTATTTTAAGAAAAGGTTAATTCATTTCGTCATAACAGGCGATGGCGTGGGTGGCCACTTGGTTTGCGGTGAGCGAGATTTCTTCAATCTGGTGCACCTGAAAATAAAACTAAAGGTAGATTTAGAAATATATTAGACTAACGGGTCCCTGATCGAAGGTTTTTTAGTTTCTTGTATACTTTCTTTTTATCCTGTATTGAATCGCTTAATTTTAGTGAAAAAGATTGAAAATCAATTTCAAATGTACGCCATCTTGTTTTAAATTAATTTTTTCCAAAATCGTTCGTTCAGGGACGCTGGACTAATTTATTTTCAAAAGAGACCCGCTAGACTAATCTATTTTCGAAATCTACTTTTGTTTTGTTTTTAGGTAAACCAGTGTAGAGAAATCTTGCTCACCGCAAACCTGTGTTTTTAAATCATCGTCTATGTCATCGGCTGTTACGACGATATAAATTAAACGTTTTTTAAAACAAAAAATGTTTTTTAGTTCTTTAAAACATGCTTTATAATAAACTTAATTGTTACTTATGCAAATTATTGCTTAATAACTAAAAAAAATCACAAAGAAATGTCGTTTTTCCTCTTCCTGACTGCGACTAACCCCTTAATCGTTTAGCATCCGATACCATGCTAACAGCGCTGATATAGTCCGAGACATCTTCCGTAAGAAAGTTTTATCGTTGCGGAAAAATGACAAAGTCCACGGATGAAAGTAATAATGTTGTATCGTCCGCTAAGCTATAACCTCTTCACAAGGATAATATCCGACGGTATATATCCGGCGATGTCTATGGTTTTTGTTTATCTGTCACAGAGAATGATGACGATAGGATTGGTTGCATTGTGGGGGGTGGTGACACCCATGACACAACCGGCTCAAATACACCATAGATGGGTATGGGTTCTCGGTGTTATGCTGGCTTAAATCAGCCTGAAGGAATCTCAAAATACATGGGTGTCAATTACTTGGTCATAAACCTTTACTAGCCCACGTCCTCGGCGACGGACCACGAGTTCGCTCGCGCGGTACGCTGCAACGCAATCTGCCTCGTACGATTGCTCATGGACACCATGACCATCCAATAGGGCTTTACTTTACGATCTCGTAGAACCTCCACCTTGTCTTGTGGGGCCCGTGTTAAAGATCGTCGGTGAGAAAATACCGGTACATTTTATCGTATTTCATACATTTTACCATTCGGCGATAAAATGACCGGAGAAGTTTTGCGACTTACTCACCACCACTTTCCCTGGACTGGACATGCATGTAAGTAGGCAGACTGGCGCCCCAATGTACAGTGTTACAGCCGCGAGAGACGAGTAATCCTTAAAAGAACGGATTTATTCCAAGAAGTTCCTCGAATTGCTCTATTCAGTCTCTATTTATCATGTACGGAATTTAATAAAAACGCTTTATTTATTTACGTTCGTTTAATGGTGTAACAATATATGTCCGTGTTAGCGTACAATATTGTGCTTGAACGCACGCAGTGCTGCATTCTTTAGGTTTCTAAAACGAGAATCAGTCTCCTTAACATCATGCTGAGTGGCTGTTTCACGCAAAACTAACCTATGCAGCCGGCTATTTTTCGGCAATTGAATAAAACGAAAACATGTAAATGAATTTTGATATTCATACATACTTAATAATTTAAGTTAAGTTATTTACATATACCCTTAATAATTTTTGAGTGTGCTATAATGTTGGATGATTAGTCTTCTGTTGTTTCTTAGTCACTACAGCTTGTATCAATAATTGAAAAGGAGTCCTTCTGTTACAAATTTTTCGAAATTTGGTTTTAGGATTGAAAATCTCTTACTATTGGGTGGTATAATGAGAAAATCGTCACAAAATTTTAAACGGAAATGAAAGAGAAGTGAAAGAGATTGAGTGTCGGGATATGTTAGATCTTCTAAATTCGTCTTCTAAATTCAACACGACGAGTTTGAATGATATTGGCATTAATGTTTACAAACACAGATATCAGATCACATTTTTTTTATACACTCAAGATTATGTGCATTGTTGAATACCACCCTAGGTTAACTAATACCTTTAAGAATTAAAAATTTACGTATGTAATTTATACTAATTATTGTCGGTTACCCTTCAATCTTAAGGAGGGAGGTGTTGGATATCGCTTAGGCTAATCTTTACCTTCTGTACTGTACCATCTAATCTTCATTACTTTAGGTTAGTCAGTAGGTACAGATTAGCCTAAGCGATATCCAACAACATAACGAAAATGCAAAAACTGGAAAATCGATTTTTTGAAAATCCTGACTAGGTATGATTCCCTAAAACGATTGAAATTCGTAATTGCGTTACTGTGAAAATGAACCTTAAAGACAAGGGACACACGAATCGATGAAAACGGAAAGAAAGTAGCAAAGGAGAGAACAGAAGATGGGAGGGTAAAGGAAACAAGACAGGTCACTTTTAACGGTCGGTTCGGAGTGGTAACTTCGTGTGAGGTAACGACATAAAATCTCGAGATCTTACTTATACGCGCGCGAGGTATCGTGGGGTAATCTCGGAGTCCCTCTTATTTAAGCGCTACATTTCTTTCCAACGCTTCGGAGGGACGGTCTTCCACGTGAGGAAAGTGACCACCTTAGTATCGTCCGTACGAGCTCATACGGCGTCGCCGCAGCGATGTTTATTATACCATTTTGGTACCGGCGGATTTGTTTAGTCCTATGTACCGACACCATTCACGAGATCAGTAATCCCACGTGTGGGCCAAGTCTTGAAAATCTATAGAAAATTCTACACCAGAGGTATTCGGCACCAGGAGTGCTGGTACCTCTGGAAAATTAAACAGTCATGCGAATACTTATTGCTTCAATATTTCTATCGATTAATTGTTTTTTTCTTGTTAATTTCGCAACTTACATAAATAGCTAATTTTTTTGTACTCTATCTATTCTTGAGATTTCCAAAAATATATAGGATGTCATTGTTTATCAAAAATAAGTTAATAAATTACTATTTTACATAGTTTTTTTGGAAATTGATCGGTGTACGAATACTTTCTACACCCACTGTATATGAAAACTTCTGGAAACTCATGATACGAACATTTTCGAAAATAGTTAACAATACAAAATATGGACCTGACAAAGTGCCCTATCAAAATATGGTGCATTACGCGTTTAGGGAAGGACATATACATAATACGAAGTGGGATATGGGAAGAAAACCACTCCTAGTATTATCAGACGTTAATAAATTGGAAAGTTTATCGAAGAAGTATCTATTTGAGAAGATAATGGTAGGCGAGAAAGCGATTGTTAAAAGCTTGCTACCAGGAGCGGTTATGCTCAAGAAAGGAGAGTATTATATCACTAACGACAAGATTTTGCTCGAAGACTATGATCACTTTCAAGTAGGATTCACAGTGGACGGGGCTGATTTATTTACATTAACGAGTGAGGGCTCGGGTGAATTAACCACTCTAATGATGAATTCAATAGCTAATCTTGCCATTCAGAATCGATTTATGGAGGATACAAAGAACACCAACTTTGACAAATGCGTCGATTTCGTTACTAGAGTAGCGGTGGGGGATAATTTCACTATAATTCTGAGAGTAAAAGATTGGAACTTCTCCTCAGCCGATGTGGATGAGTTTCTTAATGTAATGGCTAAAAGTATCGAAGCTTGTGGACATAAAATGGCAGTGTTGAAAGTGGCCTTTTTACCCTTAAGTTCTGAATTTGTACAAACACACGATCAATTGGGATTGTATATCCCCAAAGATCACATTATGATGATACCTAGTGAAAACCCTAAGGGAATACAGGATAAACTAGTGTTGTGCCCTGACACCCGATTATTGCAACATATAATCGAGCATCACTAACCGAGTAACGACCCGATTATGCCTGGTCAAGAATGTCCGAAATCAGCGACATACTTTGACGCGAGGACTGCAAGCTTGCAGCACTCGCGCCTGGCAACATGACCATATATGGTCATGCCCGATTGCCAATAAAAACTATAAAAACAATAACACCTTGTAAAAGACAGTTATGAGTACATTTTGAATAAAGTCATTGTTGAGAGTACATCGCTGGAGTTACGATCCTTCGACTCATCATCGAACACCGGTGAATTCCAATTCTTTAAACGCTCCGAAACCCACGATATCCCCAAATCCTTTAAAAAACGCCTGAGGGCACAACACTAGCTTTCATGGAATCCAAAATTTCAAGGGGATATAGAGAAACTTTGGCGTTGCGAATATGTATCTATTTATTTTGAGAAGTCACAAATTTTCAAGTAGACAAGCCGACTTTAAGCTTGGAGACACTATGCGAGTTATAGAACCTAAAAGGGGAATCAATGACTCGGAAATAAGAATGCGAGAAATCATCGCCAGACATTTTGACAGCCTACTGGAGTACGATAGGATATAGGAATTTCACTTCACTCCGATAGTTTCAACTTTTTCTCGAAACGGTGGAGGAATCGGATTCCACCCAGCGTATATGTTAATAATCAGCAGTCCTGCTTTGTTTATCAAAGAGGTAGCAGCTATGTCGCGAAAGTTTGCGGAGATAACGCTGAAAACCTATTGTTATCTGCAGAAAAGGATTGAGCACCTAGAGCATTCAAACATTGATGAGGTAACATTCAATAAAGACAACGTGACACTGTTAAAACCTGATGCATTGTTTAGCGCTAGGCGTCATGCAAAACTTGAAGAATTTGGAGATGATAGATCTTAAACAATTCAACGCGGAATCGGTCCCTAGACAAATGATGAAAGAAGGAATTCGCTTGGACCGATTCATGATTGACGCCTCTAGATCTGATACCGATACCAGAATTCATAAGTTTATTTATTCATTAACTATTTACGGATTGAAGGTTAAATTTGAATCGGATGAGTATCTCATGGAATTAACATTTAAGACGAGGAATGAAGAAATAATTGATCATATTACTCCTATAGTATCGATGGACCTAATAACTCAGAACTTTATATCAATATATGGTATGGTTTGGCCTACTGGTTCAAAAATAGACAGGAGGGAAAAGATGCGAATGGCGATTTCTAGAGATCCGGTCCTGAGAAACCTCCGATCTCCTGAGCAGGTCAACAGTTTAATGGATGAATACTCCCTTAACACCGCTAATGACAAGACTTTAGGAATGATATTATTAGCTAGGATAGGTTTTGAATCCTGAGTAGCGCAACTGATTATAGATACTCGGCTAAACGACGAAGTCGTAATGATAGACGAAAGCTTGATGGGCGCTCTTACAGATGATACCACCAGAAAGAAGATGTTTGAATTCAATTTTCTCAATAACGTAACTATTGCTATGAAATATAAAATATTCATACATGCGAAAATGTGTGAGTTGCTGGACACTCCCAGACTAGGATGTAAAGAAGCAATCAGTTGTCCGGTACGACCGTCAACGAACACGCATAGGATGTACGGCTCGAATTTTCCTATAGCGTATATTTAAGTGTAAACAATAAACACTCTCGCTTGTTGAGTTTAATCGTGGGTGTTAAGTCACATTAATTCTTATCCATCCCCACACTAAAATATGACCTACAAATTACCTTCAACCCAGAAAAATGGAATAAATGAAATTCAACGTGTAAGATTCATTTGCTTTATTCCTATTACGCCAAATGTTCAAAATATTTTGAATATTCAAATTAATATTAACTTGAGCTGCTATATACATTCAAATGTATCGCAATACACAACATAATAACAGATTCGGTGTTGACAGAAAGACATTTATGATATATCTTTATCTATGTGTTTGTACACATTCGTGTTTACAACTGCTGATCAGTCTGAAGACGCTCTTGCTCTCTGATTTCTGTCTTAAATGCTGCCAAGTTGCAGCTATAATAATATAATGAGGGTAATATGTCAGCTACGGAACTGGACGAATTGACGTTAGGTTTGTTTGGAGATGATCCATCCAAAGAAACCCAAAAAGGTCCCGATATTCATGTAGCGGTAACGGAACGTTGGGAAAAAATATTGTAAGTTGGCCTATTGAAAGATCAAAAGCGTGATCTTCAAGGAAAATACCCAACAATTGGTAATTGTCTTCTAATCAGAACGCCAAAACTTCACCCCGAAATCAAGCCTGCCTTATCGGCACTGGCGATAAACAAAGACCACTACTAGTTCCTGGTCCCAAATCAGCTGGGAGCGGGAATTAATACAGGTAAGATCCTAGCAGATTTGCACCATGACATGTAGAAAACAAGAAAATTCTTTATTACACCAGGATTTAATCCTATGGTAAAACATAATGCGGATGAATGTTCAATCGATAGTCCATTATTCGGAGAAAAATTCTCCGAAAATCTCAATGTCGCAAAAGTCATGGAAAAAGCTTCCAAGGATGTGATACAGCAAGGGGCTAGCGGCTACCGGAAGAGTACCACGTCTCGAGATGAAAATCGTAGATACCAGTCATCCCGTTGGAAGAAAAATAGATATTCCAGCCATCATCAAAGCGAGAATTTAAACTGGCGTCGTTCCTTCGGTATGAGCTACCGAGACATTCTGCGGAAGGGACAGAAATCGAAAGAAATCGGCCCAAGGGGATTCGTCAACACAAGGATTAGACTTGGTGAGAATTGCGGGTAGAATTCAGTACTTTCTCCCGTACTAGAAAAAACTGATTGATCTGTTTATATTGCAATGTGTAAAAAGCTATATTATTCTAATCGAGTACCTACCGCAGCCACAATTAAAATACGTGTAACCGAAATTAACAGTACAAGAAAGTATTGCTTGTGAGTCAGAGATTCGTAAATTGATTAGAAAGGGTGCAATATCTAAATGTGACTCTAATAGAAACAATTTCATTTCGGAATAGTTTTTTTATTCCTTAGTCCAATGGCGATATTCCAAATAAATGTTGCTCACCCCTCCATTTTAAAATGGAAGATAAAAAGACTGCGATATGTTTAATGGGTAAAAATTTATTCATAACATCGATAGATCTCAAAGACTCTTATTTTTTATTTCCAGTGGAGAAATTTTGTAGAAAATATCTTAGATTTAGATATAAATCCAGTTTGTACGAATTCAACTGTGTTCCATTTGGTTTATGTATGGCCCCATTCGTTTTCACAAAGTTATTGAAACTGATAGCCCAACATTTAAAATCAAAAGGGTTTTTGTCAGTATTTTATCTGGACGATATACTGTCACTTGGACAGTCGGCACAAGTATGTTATGAAAATCTTAGGCAAACGAGAAAATTACTGGCAGCTGTTGGTTTGATACTGAATTTAGACAAGTGTAAGCTAATACCTTCGAAAGAATTAAAGTTCTTTGGTTTTCTGTTTAATTCGGAAGAATTATGTTTAAAATTAACAAAAGAAAACAGGGTACAGATAAGTAAATTAGCAATGAAATTCCGAAATATCCATTGTTGTAAAATTAGAAAATTCGCAGAATTTATTGATATTGTGGTAGCAGCATGTCCCGCAGTTAGATATGGGATGTGTTATATACAACAAATTTGGAACGCGCAAAGTTCTTTGCTTTGAAAAGAATCAACGGTAATTTCGACGCGGATATGTTGATTTCGAAAGAATTAATTCTAGATTTCGAATGGTGGATTAATATTATAATGACATGTGTTAATCCGATTAGGGAAAATCGTTTCGAGATGGAGATTTTTAGTGATGCACCCCTAACTGGCTGGGGGGACGGCTTGTGAAGGAGAACAAACGCATGTGTTTTGGAGTGAAACGAAACGAGAGGAACATATTAATTTTCTTGAACTAAACCTGTCTTTTTACGGGCTGAAATGCTTTGCTAAAAGTAAGATTTCGTGTGAAATACTATTACGCATTGACGATACAACAGCGTTGCCGTATATAAATCGAATGGGCGGTATTCAATTCCCTAAATTGTCAAAGTTAGCAAATGAAATCTGGCAATGGTGCGAAGCAGGTTATGTGTAGATTCTTGCTTCTTACATTAAGTCAAGCGACAATATAGAAGCTGTCGCAGAGTCGAGTGTTGGGTAGCAGTGAAATAAATTAATGTTTACTGTTGATTTTCTTTATTTTAATTAATGTCTTCATTGGACACAATATTTAATCTCGATTTCTTTGCAGTGGACACCGCTTGGGCTAGGATACCCTGAGTCCCGGATAATACGCTTAGGAGCTGTTGCCCTGATTTGTAATATATACAAATCCCTAAGGTAGATGATCAATTCACGGGAGATGTTAAAATAACAACTCTGTGAAGTCATTTTCCTAAAGAAAGTAAGTGATTTGATCAAATCCCTTAACTGTTTTAGTGAAGAGATGAAATAATATTGTTTAGATATTGAAAGAATTAATTTAGTAAATCATGCCTTATTAAGTGTAGAGTAGGTAATACAACAATAGTCGTAGAAACTATTCGTACTTAAGCTGATATTTTAAAACACAAAAAGGATATTTTTAATGAAATTTTAAACATTTTTAGTCAATGTAATTAATAAATAAATACGTTTATTCATTTTTATTAAAACACGCGTAAGATTGCAGGAAAATTATCCTTATTTGGGGGTTAAGGATTTAAGAAATGTTCCTGTGAACAATCCAAAATACAATGTAGAACAAAAAAATGTGCCTGTAAAAGAAGTAACGGACTTTGTAACTCGGGATGCCACAAATCGACAACGTGTTTTAATAAAAATGAATGAACATTATTATTTATTAATTACATTCCCTAAAAATATTCTTTTCGTTTTTTAAAATATCAGCTTAAGTACCTATTTCTTTTGCTAATTAGTCTCGAATAAATAATTTATGTTTCTATGAGTATTGTTGTATCGCCTATTCTACTTTTAATAACGCATGATTTACTAAATAAATACTTTCAATATCTAAACAATATTATTTCATCTTTACACTAAAACAGTTAAGGGATTTGATCAAATCATACTATTTCATCTTTTCGCTAAAACAGTTAAGGGATTTGATCAAATCACTTACTTTCTTTAGTCTTACATCGAATCTCTTCTTACATCAAATCTCTATTTTTATCATTTCCCTGCGATATATACATATGCGTTAACATATAACGAAATAATTTGTGTCGTGCACGACCGTATTCGAGCTCTACGCAACATCGAGAGTAGAGCAGACCGAAACCGAGTGGGAATTAGCAGTTCGGGTTTATAAAAAGGTAGAATTTACATTTGGAATATTTGACATAGATTTGTTCGCGTCAAACGTAAATGCGAAATGCGAAAAGTTCATCTCCTGGCACAGGGACCCAGAAGCTTGGGATGTAGACACGTTTACGGTGCCGTGGACTGGCATGTATTTTTATGCTTTTCTGCCATTCGCCATGGTTTTAAGAACAATTCGGAAAATAATTTCGGATAAAGCAGAAGGGTTTTTAATAGTGGTGTTTTGGCCTACATAGGCGTGGTTTCCAATTTTTAAAGCGTTTTTAAAGAGTCAATTTTGTTTAATCCTGAAGATGATTTGTGTTGAGGTATTTCAGTTAAATACTCAATTAATAGTATTATTAATATACAGGCCCAACGTCAATTTGTTTATTATAAAATGGTCAATAATATACACACACTAATTGTGGCGATACAACAAGAATAATAATACTACAATGGAAAAAATAACACTTGTTTGATTAACACGTGCTCACTCACAAAAAGGTCTCTCGAAGGAAGAGAGGAGACAGGCGTAAGAGCACATGTTATCAGGCAGAAAAAGGAATTACGTACATACGCTCCATTTGCTAAAACTCCATTTACTTGAACAGTCCACTTCAACAATTTGTTAATTGATAATTCCAAGCAACACCACCCGTTACGAGCGTCGCTTTCTCTGGTTGCCGGAAGATTATCAGGCAAGCTTTCATGTTAAAAAGAGTTCCCCCAGACTCCATTCCAGTGGCGATGAACCCCTTATCAGACGGGACAATCAAGCAATATCGAAAACCATTAAATTTATGGTGGGAGTTTTGTCAAGAGAACAAGATATGTGCTTGTTAGCTACCGATTCCAAAAGTTCTGGAATTCTTAACTCATTGTTTAGGCCAAACAAGAAAATACGGTACATTAAATTCATACAGATCAGCCCTGGCGGTAGTTGTGGGGGAAGAAATAGGACAACATTCTAATTAAAAGATTTTTTCGAGGTGTGGCTCACTTAACACCTCAAACTCCGAAAAATGAGGAAATCTGGGACCCTTATCCAGTACTATATTATTTGAGGACCCTTTGGCGCCACGAAACATTATCCTTTGAGTTACTCAATAAGAAATTAGTTATGCTATTAGCGCTAGCTACAGCGCAAAGAGTACAAACACTAACCAAAATTAGAATTAGTAATATAAAAATATATGATACAGAAACTAGAATTAAGATATCTGATAGAATGAAAACACCAGGTCTGGGATGAACACAGCCGTTGTTGCAATTGACGTTTTTCAAAGAGCAACCACAATTAAGTGTGGCAACCATTTTATGCCAGTACATAAAACAATCGACAAAAATAAGAAAGCAAAGCGAAGATATGCTATTATTATCGTATAGGAAGCCACATGGGGTGGCGACGCAACAGTCAGTAGGGTGGCTTAAAAGTGTTATGACTAAAAGTGGGGTTGATACAAAGAACTTTGGTTCGCATAGCACAAAGCATGCCTCAACATCCGCGGTGTCTCGTAGAGGTGTGGATATTGAGGCGACTCGAAGAGCTGCAGGTTAGACCGAAAAATCAAATACGTTTAAACGGTTTTACAATCGGCTTGTGATAAAAAATACGAGTATAGCGAGATCGGTTATCGGGGCAGAATTTTACGTTTAAGTATATTACAAAAATAAGATTGTTAAGACTGTTGAGAGTTATGTTTTACCTACTTTAAATGTATCAAATTCAAATTGCAATAATCTTTAAACATCTACCTATCCATCTATTCGGACAAGACGTCTAGCATAATCACGATCGAACATCACTTAGGTAAGTTCGTTTGATCTTACAATTTTATAGTTGCTCAACAATCCTGAAAATGTGGTCGCTGTAACGAGTTTTTGCATAATTCTAAAGCGTTTGCAGATGTGCTTAATAATTGGCTGGCTAATTTAACTTTCATTTTGTTCTTATAAAAATCTATACGTTTAGTTCTAAGTTTGTTACCAAGATGTATTAGGTTGTCCCAAAAGTTTCTTCCATTTCCTTAAATAGTAATACATACACAACATTTTATGTATAATGTTACATTATTGAATTGCGTACAATTCATTTTGCTCCATTACAGTTACGACATTAACATCTAAGAAATTGGGTTGTCTAATTCTATAAACACTGCCACACAAAATAACTGAATGCATAATAATTTTCCTTTTCTTGCATTTCATGTAACTCTTCAAAATGTTTCCATTTAATTTTGTCATTATTATTATCCAAAAGTTTCTTAGCAGTGCCAACAGTATTCCGTACCAACTTCGACATGTGACACGAATCAAGATATACATTAACTTTAGTGTCATTTGCTGGATGTTTAAACCATGTCTTAAAATTATTAGGATCATCAAATTTGCAACCTAAATTTTGTAATACTTTTAAATTAGTTGATAATCCATTGCATGTCAACGATACCACCAACATTCCAATTTCATGTATTCCAGTTAAAGATTGTATTGTCGCGATGGTGTGAAGATGTTGCGACGATGTGAAGTTGGGGAAACGGTATGAAGATGCCGCGCTACAGTTCCGAGTTACATCATCGCGACGGTGTGAATATGTTGCGACGATGTGAAGTTGTGGAAACGAGTTCTCGCGCTTCCGGTTGCCAGGAAGCGGCAAACTTTTAAAATAGAAGAGAGTGATTCGAGATCTCAAAGAGAGAAGACGTTTCGCTACAAGTCTCCAAGATTATCGTTGTATTATCGTTAAATTGTTAAAAGTTGTAGTTTGTTAATAAACGTTATATTTAGTTTAAATGAATTCTCGTGCTTCAACCCCCCGGCGTAACACATATTACATTTTGCTTTTGGTCTGCAGTTATTCCGTTTATTAAATAGTAAGCAATCGGTAATTTCCACATTAGGTGTAAACATACAACACAATAGTTGTAAATATATCAAGAGTCCATAAATCTATGCAAATTCGAACAGCATAAAATCAGCTGTCATTAAAGGTGGAAAGTTACATATCGATTAGTAAATCCCACGCCAAGTTACATCATATAATAGGTATGTTGCGATAACAATAGTTATAAACAATAAAAGAATTCATAAATTTTTGCAACTGTAATCATTGCGAAAACCTCTCCGGCAACAAAATGTAAGAGGTTTCATCGATTTCATCGATTTTAGGCCAAACATATTTGAAATAGTACGTTTTTTGTGATAAAAAGTATTATAAAGTGGTAAAAAATAAAACAAGGACAAATGTTTTGTTACGGGACCAAATGGCAAATGCTCTTCCAGATGCAAGAAGTTCCAATCCGTCTCGTAATAAGAAGCAAGACAAAATTTTTCTGTTTTTTTGCTTAAAAACAGGTAAAAAAATGACAAATCATAAAATGTTTTGTTTACGGGACCTACTGGAAGAAATATCCTAGAAGATGCAAGAGGTTTCACTCAGATTGATCAATCAATCTCGACGTGATCGGCAAACGTACCTAAAAATTACGGTTTTTTGCTTAAAAAACAAAAAACGGGTAAAAAATGACAATTCGGAAAAAGTCTTGATAGCAGGACCACCGGGAGGACATGCTTTACAAGATGCAACAGGTTTCATTCTGATTGGAAAAAAAAAAAAGGCGAATTGTGTAACCTCCTCCTTTTCGAAGTTGGTTAAAAACACTAAAGCATCTCTCGCAACTTTTGTTGTATGGCATTCTATATTAACGCCACAATCTACGGAACCGACGAATCTATCTTTATAATAATCGACATGTTGCCGTATTGCCATTTTGTCAAACATTAACGGACTTATCAATCTATAAGAAACAAAATGTGTGCGATGTGTGTAAAGTTAGCCCCGCACATTTCGAATATTTGATTTTTTTAGATTGTGCTACATTGTGCTACGTTTGTGCCGTATTGTGCCGTAAATAAGAGATCGATAACATCAATAACAATTAAGAAAAGAAATAAAACCAAAATTATACTACCCCCGCACTTTTGCCAAAACAAACTTTTTTTTCTATAGAAAGATGCGTACTAACTTGTGCTACATTGTGCCATTGATAGAAACTCGTTATCTCAACTGATTTTGCGGATAAAAAATGTTGAATTTTAAGGAATAAAAAATTTAATATTCGCACAATTTGCGAACAGCGACAGACAATCGAATTCTGCAAGTTGTGCTAAATTGTGTTACGTACAATACACGAGAGTCGTGTGTTAAAAATTCAGATTAACTCGGGGGTCAATAAGAATTAACAGAAAAAGGTGGGGGTGATTAAAAATTTCGATATTTCCGAAATTTCTTTGATTGCGCCGGATTGTGCTAGACTGGCACAACAACTTTTCCTAATTACAAAATCTCAGAAAATGTTTTGTAAGTTTTCTTGGCCCTCGAGCTAATCTGAATTTTTAACGCATATGTCTCATGTATTGGAAGTAGCACAATTTAGCACAACTTGCAAAATTCGATTATCTGTCGTCGTTCGCAAATTGTGCGAATATTAAATTTTTTATTCCTTAAAATTCAACATTGTTTATCTGCAAAATGAGTAGAGATAATGAGTTTCTATCAATGGCACAATGTAGCACAAGTTAGTACGCATCTTTCTGTAGAAAAAAAAGTTTGTGTCGGCAAAAGTGCGGGGCTTGTATAATTTTGGTTTTATTTCTTTTCTTAATTGTTATTGATGTTATCGATCTCTTATTTACGGCACAATTCAGCACAAATCTAGCACAATACGGCACAAAAAAGAAAAACTGAAAATTCGAAAAGTGCGGGGCTATCAAAAATTTTGTTTTGTTCTATTTTCTTGAGTACGCTTTGACTTACAGAGTTGCGGTTTACGGCACAATACGGCACAAACGTAGCACAATGTAGCACAATTAAAAAAAAAATAAAAAATTCGAAAAGTGCGGGGCTAACTTCACACACATATGTGTGTGCGTCGTTTAATAAATTCTATAGCCTCGGCATTAATACCAGGTTCTCCGTTAAATGAAAAATACCATTTTGCTAACGTTTTTAGATGGGGCAACATATTGTAACATTTATACCGTACGTAATTATAAGCCTTTGGCGAATAATAATGTAACGACAATGCAAATTTGCGAACATTTGGTGTATATGTTTTAGGTACAGGCAGATGTTACCAAGTGGTCAAACATTCTATAATCTGATGAAAATAAATTCTATTCATTCAGAAATAACGCCAGTTGTAATGTATAACGGCCTTTTAGTCAGCAATTTAATGTTAAATACTTCAATCTGCTTCTAATAAAACTTGGTGGTGATAATGTGACGATATAAGGCTGTTCCTCGTGTAACGGTCTTATTGTTAGTCCATTAATACAAATAAAAGAACCTATGGACTAATTTGTGTATTGTCATATTTTGCAAAATCACATGCCTCCGTTGATAAAGAAAAGATGTCTACATGGTGGTCATTTCAATGCGATAATGACCTTAAACATTCTTCTATATTCATTAAAACATTTCTCACGGAATAAAATATTAATGTAATCAAGTGACCAAATCAGTCTCCGGTCTTAAATTCCATACAGCATCTATGGAATTACGTTGGACGTCAAATAAAACAGAGTTAATACAAATAATCACGAAAATATGTTCCAAAATAACTACTGAGTTTTGCGTTCTATTAATCGAATCATTACCTCGCAGGTACCATGCAGTTATCAAATTCCAAGGGTGGCCAACATTTTATTAATGTATCACGAAAATTACAGACATTAACATCCATATCGTGATCTTTCTCTACAGTAATTAAATAATTGAAACGAAATATATTTCTTAAATTTTATCATCACGATTTTGTTTGATTTCTTTGATTCGATAATGATTTTGGCCTTTATAAAAGTATAATCGAAGAAATACTTACGTTACCGTATTAAACGTCAGAGTAATTATTTCTCCATGGTATTTTTATTTCTGACCTATGTATCTCGGTGAATAAAAAATATACATTTCAGAAACGATTATTAACTTCCCGATTTATAGGGAAGTTATTGTATTTGCCCTTAAAATGAAAAATCACTTTTTTTGCAGATCTGCATGTTTCAAGGTCATTAGAGTAATTTTAGCCTATTCTTATTAAATTGTTCGCGCGCGTACGTGCGTATGTATGTAAACAAATTTTTCGTTAACGTTTTCTAAAAAACTAATGGCGAGATCAAAATGATCGATGATGCAATCGATGTGTATCAATCTTACTTAGAACTGATTACATTTTGTTCTAATTCGGTCCAGTAGTTTTTTAGTTTTTTTAAGAAAACTTAACTCAATAACGCAATCTAGATGGGAGAATATCAATTTATGAGTGAATAACTAAACGGAAATAATATATATACATATATTACTATTAGTACATTTGTATGCATATGTATAACACATGTCCATATATATACATACAGGGTGCTCCAAAAGTATGGAAACAGTCAAATATTTTTATTTTCTAACTTTTGTCAGTAAATGTATCCACAATTGAAAATTCTACACCGGCTGTATACAGTACGTTTCCGTGAACCGTTCACTCTTTCGATAACGAGGTAAATTTGTATATCAAAGAAAGAAATGCAGGCGGTGGGGAGAAAGTTGGGGTGAGTGGACGCTTCGCGGCGGGTCCGCCGTCGCTGAGGTCGAAATAAATTTTTTATCGCCATATTCCATGCTTCAAAGGACTCCCCCAGTCTGCTCGTCTCATTTGCATGTTGAGTAATAAGTGTTAATTTAATTTTGGGGCGTGCCGTATATGTATATAATGGCCCTGTACATACATCGTGCAGCATTCGCCGGGCCCGTATGCTTACGCACTGTTTATGGGCGTCAAGTGATAATAACTTCTCCCCCGTATAATTAAGTGAGACCATTTGACATAGGGTGTTGAGAGAAAAAGTGCTTGCGAATCGAACAGCAGGCGGTACCTTGAATCTGACCGAATATAAGTAAATGGGACTTTTGATTTCGATTATTACGGCTGGGTAATTTAAACGCAAAGGTCTTCTACGCGATTGTATCATAATTTTTGACCGTTTTTTAATTAGACTCAACGAAGAAGTGAAGTTGTGTAGAACGAATTAAAAGCTGTGTAATAAGAAGAATAGTGACAGATAGGAAATTACTCATTTCAAATGAGGCATGAGGCATTAAAACCATAAAAAGTCAGTCTATAGAAAAATGTCATCACATTGATGATTGGTGACGAAATGTGCTACTTCGCACCATCTACAAGAAGAAGAAATAGAAGAATATACAACAAATAAAACAGCAAAAGAATTTCATCGGACAGTAGACGTCGTCATGCAGACAGAAACTGCCACTGACGAAGAGGAATATCAGAAAAAGTCGTAGAAAAAGAAACGACAGAATCAGAAGAAAAGTTACGTCGATCTGACGGGCTTAGCATTGTTGACCTGCACCACGTTTTCGAGCAAAATAAATTGATCGGCGAACACTCAGAAACGTTTGAACGTTCAACAAGGCACCTGGAAATAAAACGTGTGAAAAGATCGGGTTTAAATTCGACCCTTATTCTAGAATCCAGGATGTGCAATTATAGAGCCTAAGTGCACAGCCAACCTGAAAATGCTCAGGTAATGAATACAAATGAGAATGCAGTTGGAGCAAACATTCTCAATGGAGGCGGCTACGCACAAATGGACGAATTTTTGACATCTATCAACGTCCATTGCATGTCAAAAAAGAAATATAGAAAATGTCACGACCACATCGTGAATAAATTAATCGCTGCTGCCGAAACAGAAATGATAGCAGCGGCAGAAGAAGGAAAAAGGCTAGCTGTTGAAAGAGGTGATGTCCTTTCATGTGGAATTCCACATATTCCTGTAATTGCAGACGGAAGCTGGATGAAAAGGTCGTACCGAACTGGAAAGTACGACTCGCTGTCCGGTGTTGGTGTGATCATTGGTTATCACGCAAAGAAAGTATTATTTATTGCCGCGAAGAACAAAATTTGATGTATATGCCGGAAACCAGCCACAAAAGAAAAAGACCCGCCACACTATCAATGTTTTACAAACTGGGGTAGACGTCAAGCATCTACCAAGATGGAGAGCGATGTCATCGCAGAAGGTTTCAAGAGCAGTGTCCAAAAAAGAGGATTAATTTATTCGACACTGATTGCTGATGGCGATAGCAGCGTCTATACAAAAATTTTAGACTGCGACCCGTATAAAAATATGATTCGTGTAAAGAAAATTGAATGCACGAATCACTTGTTGCGCAACTTCGGCAGCAAGTTAAAAGAAATTGCGAAGAAGACTCCGCCGGACTGTTATAGACAAGCCATCGAAAATAATATTCGACGGATGCGTATGGAAATTGCAAAAGCTGCAGAATATAGATTTAATGAAAATGCTTTAATATTACAGAGACGACAAAAATTACTAGAAGATATTATGAATGTATCCAGCCACGTGTTTGAAAAATATAAACACTGGAAAAGAATTGGATATTTCTGCAACGGAACAATGGAGGAGAATGAAAAAACATCATCCCACATTTATTAAACCTGGGAGTCTACCAGAAAATAGAAGATATTCTTCAATCGTTGGCGGCACACGCAGAAAGCTTACTGTACCGAACCAATAATAATACGGTAGAAAGTTTAATACCATCATTGCCAATTATATTTGCGGAAAACGCATTAATTTTGGCCAAAGAGGATCATACACAGGAAGATGTGCCGCTGCTGTAATTCAGTATAACACTAAAGAAGTGAAATTTATCTTTGAAGATTTAAAGAAAGAAAAACATACAGTGTTTATAGCTACGTATAAACAGGAAGGAGCAGAATACAAACCAGTAATGGAGGCTAAGCACATGATTTTGAAGGATGATTTAAACAGTTTAGCAGACGATTTGGGTATGCCTCCAGAAAGGTAAAGAAAGGTACTGAAGATAAAGTATGGAAAATCTTTGAAGATTTAAAGAAAAAAGAACATACACTAAAGAAGTGTTGTCTCAATTACAGAGACCGTGTGAAAAAGGCCCGCCACGGCTTTTACTAGATATGAAGAATTCAAAGAAGAAAAAAAACTTGGCAAATGCCGAAAAATGAAAGAACACCGAGGCCAAAAAGAAAAATTTCCATGCAACTAAAGATAAAGATTACGGACTAAATGCACAGAAGCCAGACATGGATGAATTTATGTTCAATCTCCAGAAAGAAAAACATCTGAAAATGCTGAACGAATGGCAAAATCAAAAAGAAAAAATTGAGCAGGAAACCATAGAACAATGCAAAAGTAGGAAATGGTTGGCTCACATGTTAAAACTTTTGACAGCGTCCAACTTCGGTAAAGTTTGCCGCCGATGCAAAGATGCACCGTGTGCCAAGATGGTACAGTCGCTGTTGTATCCACGTATATTGAACGTTCCTGCCGTAGAATACGGACGGGAGAATGAAAAAATTGCACGAAAAGAATTGTCAAGAAAGGAAAACATTACAATAAAAAAATGTGGTCTTTTCATCAACGCATCGATACCCTATTTGAGAGCATCGCCGGATGGCGTTGTCTTTTTTGTTATGTTGTAGCAATTAATCATCTCGACTATTGTGACGAAGTTGACACGAGTGTAATACCCGAAGATATAGCGATCGTCGAGATGTTGACCGACGACTCGGCGAACGAGCATCAGCTGGCAAGGTAAGCAGAGGAGAGGAATTTTAATTTTTAAATCTTGAAGTATATTTTTCATTTTTTCTTTTTTGCGCATTTTGTTAATATACCTTTTTTTCTGTTTCAATAGTAAATCATCTGGAATGCTTATCTTCGAGATGATAATGGACGACGCGGAAAAAAGCCGTTTCGAAAACGTTCAACAGCTCACGAGGGAAGGTCGCGATCCGGACGAGCGCTTTTTGAACGAGACTGGGCTCAGAGCTGGGTAAAATAGGTATTTTAAATAGTAAATAGTAAATAAATATTTTATCTCAGATCATGCATGTACTTTTAAAAATAATTATAATAAAATATGAATATTAAATTAATTATATAACAATGAATGAAACAGAATTTTCTAAAGAAATTTTCATGTCATATCTTTTTTATATCTTCTAGATGTAAATAGGTCTGTAAGTTAACGAACGCAGACACAAGAAATATTTATCGGATTGAAGAGAGCTCGTTAGAGATCAAGATTCCAGATATGATAAAAACGTCAGGTTCCAAGAAAAAACAACCGGTTTTAAGACTTCCGTTTCTTATCAAAAATAAATCGATATGTGAGGCTTCGGTGCTAATAGCATATTCAGAAAAAACCAAAGAGTTGAGAGGATCAAACGGAACGTTATTCATATCCTTTAAATCAAAATATTGTAAAGCGTGTGAGTATTGGGCTAAAAAAGGAGATACCGAAGAATATGCGGAGTGGACAGATAATCATGCAGAAGAATGCGATGTGAGTCACAATGGATCGGCAGGAAAAGTGGAAGTCGATGCAGTTGTTGAGATGTTTCGACGCTTTGAAAACTTTGCACCAGGTCAAATACACCCACTATATTGGTGACGGTGATTCTAAGACTTTTAAAGGTATTACAGATGCTAAGCCGTATGAGGATTTCACAGTACTCAAAAAAGAGTGTATACATAGATCACGTACAAAAGCGAATGGGCACCCGACTACGTAATTTGAAAAAAAAGACAAAAGGTCTCGG
This sequence comes from Hylaeus anthracinus, assembly GCF_026225885.1. Taxonomy (NCBI): domain Eukaryota; kingdom Metazoa; phylum Arthropoda; class Insecta; order Hymenoptera; family Colletidae; genus Hylaeus; species Hylaeus anthracinus. The sequence goes on along the minus strand of NW_026534344.1, from coordinate 15,331,287 downwards.
TAGAAGGGGCAAATTGACTAGAAAACTTATAGACAAGTTACCTATTTATTATGGATTAGCCATTCGTAGAAACAGTGATTCAATTGAGAACATGAGAAGCAGTATATGGGCTACATTGGATCATAAATTATCTACTGATGCCAAACCGCAGCACGACAAATGTCTTATTGGAGAGAATTCATTGTACTCATGGCAACTGGCTAAAGCTTCAAATACTTTGGCTGAATACAAACATAAGCCAGCTATTCCAATTGAAGTCTATGAAGCTATCAAATTAGTCTATGAAAAACTGACTAGTGAAGAATCTTCTAACTCGATACATCGGCGATTACACACAAAACAATAACGAAAGCTTCAACTCGACTGTGTGGGCTTTGGCCCCGAAATCCATTTCAAGTGGTAAAACAATCTTGGATATAAATATGGATATAGCGATTTGTGTGTAAAATGACGGATTTTCATCAATTTTTAACAGACTTCGAAAAGGAGGAGGTTACTCAATTCGACATATATATATATATATATTTTTCTCTTGTTTATATATATACAGTGACTCCCAGAAATATTCGGACACCAGTGTATGGTTAGCTTTATGTCTTAATATCGTAGTTATTAAAAAAGCAATCGTCTTCGTTACTTTTTCCAATAATAAATCATTTATTAAGATTATTAAAGATATATACTTAATCCAAAAAGATATATAATTAAACCAAAAATTTACATAAATTACATAATAACAATAAACAAACGAAAAAATACCGCATTTTCGGGTCACAAAAATATTCGGACACTATGAGGAATAACATTTATTAATTAAAATTAAACATTATATGTTCCACATTAATATTTTGTTGCAAATCCCTTTTGTTTTATAATATGTCTCAATTGTTTCGGCATATTAGAAATTATTTTTTTTAAATATTCTGTCGAAATGGATGCCCATTCTTCTTGAAGCCTAATTTTAAGTTCTTCTTTGGAACGAATTGGTGTCTTGCGAATCCGTTGGTTCAACTTATCCCATAAGTTTTCTATAGGGTTAAGGTCTAGTGATTGTAGAGGTGGATAAAAGACTTTGGGGCAATTATACAATAAAAATTCTTAGACAATGCGGAACTTATGTTTAGAATCATTATCCTGGTAAAATTAAAAATCTTCAGCAATCCTCATTTTTTCTGCATTTTGTTTTAAATTGTTTTTTAAAAGATCCAAATAAGCATTCTTAACCATGATCCCATCGATAAAAACTAAATTGCCAACGCCGGAAGTCGAAATGAATCCCCCACACCATTACAATGCCTCCTCCGTGTTTTATCGTACCCGAAAATGTGATATTCTTTCGTTTGTTTATTGCTATTATGTAATTTATGTAAATTTTTGGATTTATATATACATCTTTAATAACATTAATAAATGACTTATTATTAGAAAAAGTAACGAAAACAATTGCTTTTTTAATAACTACGATATTAAGCCATAAAGCTAACCATACACTGGTGTCCGAATATTTCTGGGAGTCACTGTATATATGTATGTATGTTACTCGATTACGTCTAGACGGGCTGACCTATCGGGATGAAACCTGTTACATCTTGTAAAGCATGTCTCCGGGGTGGTCCCATGATCTATAATTTTGGGATTTCTCATTTCTTACCCGTTTTTTTTTTGTGCAAAAAACCGAAAAGTGTTGTATTGCTTCTTATTCCGAAACGAATTGACTAATCGGATTGAATCTCCTTGCATCTGGTAGGGCTTCGTTGCCTCTTAAAAGCTTGAAAAGACATTTAACCTACTTTCATTTTTTAACACTTTATTGCACTTTTTATCGCAAAATTGTACTATTTCACGTATCTTCGGCCTGAATTCGATGAAATCGATGAACCCCTTTACATTTTGCTGCCGGATTCGTTTTCGTGGTGATCGCTTTGCAAAAATGATTTTTCTTATTGTTTATAACTATTGTTAATCCAAAATTCCTATTTTTTATAAAACTCGTTTTTCTTTTTAATGTATGTTACATTCCTACGCCCACACGGCTTGACTGATTGGGATAAAACCTCTTGGATCTTGTAGTGCATATCTCCCGATTGGTCCCGTTACCGCAATATTTTCAGATTTTTCGTTTTCTTTACACATAATGGAGTAAATGGACATGCAGCGCATAAAACTTGCAGAGAGATCTCTGTCTGAAGTGGTAAGAATCGCTTCAAGATCAAGCAGAAAAGAAATGCAAGAGCAGAACGATAATCGGGAAGGCCAAATTATGGTGCACGCATCGTAGATTAAAGTTATTGGAAAATTATTCATGATTTTCTACTACTCAAAACTACAAAGGCGTTTATCTCAAAACAACATTTTTCAAGTCGGCCGGAAACATAACTCAGACAATTTTCAACCAATTCACTTGAAATTTTGAATTTATCTTTAAAAATACATTGTCTATGTAAGTGCATAGGATTTTTCTTTTATATTGCATAGTTCATTTGTAATTAACAATTTTCTGACGATTTTGTAGGCACATTTTTCACTTTTCACTTCAGAAGTGCGCCATTTGGCCAAAAATAAATACGCTAGCAGCGTCACGATTTTTTTCGAAAACGACACAAGGTACAAAATTATTGTTGGTGGTACAAATTTGTACAAAATAAGTACTAAATATTCCACTAAGTCCGATATGATTCTGCTGATTTGATCCTGCCAGCTTAAGAGAGGTGCTGGCGGCAGCAATATCATGGAGAACATAACACAGGAGGAGCAGCACACTACATCGACGGCGAAGACAATAGTAGTGGCTTGTTTTGTACAGAGGTAGCTTCATGTGTGAGTAATGTAAATAATCATAATAAAGAGATACAGGTTAATACGTGCGAAAATAAAGTCGAATGGATTTTAGATAGCCGGACCACATAATAAGGAATGAAAATTATTACTTAAATTCGATAAATTTAAAAGTACCTATAGATGTAAAGATAGGAGATGGACGGGTAAAAATTATCAGTACTATTGAAAGGTGATCAACCATCCAGACAACTGCTGTTAGATGTCCGCCAATATGAGCGAGGCTGCCAGCACCAGCCAAGAGGCATCAGGTAATGGAGACAACGTCGCAAAAATTGAAACGCTCGATAAAGGACCAGCAATCAACATTACGGTGGGCACCATCATAGATCTAATAGGTCAACTTCAACTAGTGTCAACAAAGACGTATATACAAAGACGTATTTAATGGAGCCTTCCTGGATTGACATCGCGAATGAGCTATGTTACAATCCCGAGATGTTGGGCTTTCCCTACTCTGAGGTATACCGTTACGGCATAATCGACGACAGTCTAAGAACGATTATTCGAAACTTATGTAAAGCAACACAACATTATTTTATACAATCTGAGGTATCACATATGATACTGAACTCTTTCGAATATAAGCCTAGAGCGGAAGCTCGGGAACAGTTACTGCACTAGGCGATGACCAGTGTGACGTGGGACACAGATTCCTGCGTCACAGCTTAAATAATTTTTAAATATTATTATTATATATATTTTACTTGTCTATCGGCAAGGTCAGGTCTTTGTCACAGCAGTCCCGTACGGGCCCTGGCTCGTATGTGAATTTCTCTTTCGTATTTAATAGGATGGACGGTTAGGATGCGAGCGGATTCAACGGTGAATTTAAATTAAATATTGAAAGCTATTTTACTATTGAAATATCATTGTCTGATGTGTATTTTAATAACCAATGATTAGACCTTGAAATTTACATATTTATAATAGATCACACTATTTCATTCTTTCAGTTAACTCATATAAAATTGAACATAAACTGTATAGAAGAATACAATGAAAATATATATATATTTATTCGTTTCTGGGATATCAACTAGGGTTACCCCGGAATGAATTATATCATTTATTAATATCCCAGATTTGAACAACAATGATTTCATATGATAAAGAAATACAATAACAATTGTCGGAATAATATTATATGAAAGATCAATGGAAATACCACCCGAGAACATCAATTAGGGATTCCCCGGAAATGAAATATCATTTATTGATATTCCGAGTGGTCACAACAAAATAAATTCATAATCATTTATACAAAAATATTGATTGGAAGAAAATCAACTCACCACTAAATATCTTTACAATACAAATCGAGAAAAACGCTGGTCTCGATGTTCTGAGTTGTTCTGGTCGCCCTGTGGTTGAAGGAAAAACACACGCACACATTTTATGGTTATAATTAACGCTAAATTATATTTACAACAAAAAAGATTTAATATCAAAGTATTTAAATAAATTAAATTAATAAAAGAAATTGAATAAAACGAGTTGTTTTACGAGGAACTAGAGTCTTTGCCTACCACTCACTTTGTATAATACTACTAAGTACTCGATATACAACTATGCTCAAATTTAGCTCGCTCGGACTAATATCGCGCTTTGTGCGACTGTACGATGAGAAGTGAGAAGGCTCGTGCCTTGCTCGACCACGTAAACTTGGTGGAACGTTCTAGAAGCTTTGGAGACAAAGGATCTTAGAACCACGTGATCGTCGCCAGTTTATAGAAAAAGTCTTCGAGATTTCGCGACTTGGTACACGCAAGAATTTGATGTTTACGAGTTGTACCGCGTCTCGCGCCTCGCGCCCACCAAACGGCTCGATTCGTCCTAGCGACAACGTGCGCGCGGACGAACCACGCTGCTATTCGAGTTACGGCTTCGGTATTCGGAGCGTACATGAAGAAGAAATAGCAAAATAAAGGTTTAACCTAAATGCGCGATATTTACATGTCCTTCTTCCAATGATATCTGTAACCATGATATTTGAACGCGATGGTAATATTAACAAATTGAACATATTTACAAAACTTTATACAAGGTGCGGCATTGCCAGCAGGGTGAAAATGGCGTGACGACGTTGATTTCAAGGAAGGAATGTGTAACTTTGTTCAAAAATGAATTTAATGAACTACCGTTAAAAGCTAGGTTTGTGTTCGATTAGAACGAATTCGGGATGGTAAACCATCTCGAACACATTCCTGCCGACGAAATCAAGAAAAATAAAAATGAAAATATCGGCACGTAACACCAGCATGCCTGAATATCATCGCCGGATCCAGAAGATGATTGATACAGTAAACGCCGTCAAGCACAAAATCATAACTAAACTAGAGCCAGTGGGGCAGTGGGAATTCTGGTTTCCTCTCTGCCCATACTATGAAATAGTTAACCCGTTAGATGATTACGATATTAGCTCGAACATGAGACATGAAATCATTACTGAGCTAACTGGTTTTCACATACATCTTGATTCCAAATCAGGAACTTCTTTTACTAAATTAGCAAGCCAGTCGGTTAACCGACCCAGTTACTTCACAGATCTGCTTGAATTATCGTATTCGGATTCGATGGCAGTCGAAATATCGGCATATGTAGCCTCATTCCTCACCCCGGAGGAAGTGCTGCTCAATATCGACTTCTCCGATATAGGATAAGAAGACTGAGTATGCGGGATTACTAGCATTAATATCTCGTATTATAATGATGAGCGATGTAAACACCACATTTAACAATGTTTCGTTAGCGACGATACGAGAGGTGGACGCTACCATAGTCAGGTGGGCGTCGTTTTACAGAGTCATAAAAAAGATCCCCGGCGCCAACGACGAATTCACGCTAAACAATTATAGAATATCAGGATAGCCGAATAGTCATGTACTTCGCGATTTACAATACAGAAACGGAAGATGTGGATACAATCCACCCGTTCGACGTTACAAAGACGATGTAATGTCCTTTTTCTACCAAGGTATAGGTAGACGGATAAACTACGCAATTGATGAAGACGATTACACGCATTTTACTAATGAAGGAGGTGATCCCTATGATTAGCACCTGTACAAGTCAGTGAAATCATTGCTAAGAATGTTTAAGAATACCGGGCAAGCGTATTTATCCTTTTTCGAAATGGCTTCGGCTAGCATGATCAGATTTTGCGTCAGGTTAAATGAATACCTAAAAACCAATTGGTACACGAAATTTCGCAATAGCGCGATAGAGCAAGGTCGGCCGAAACCTAGCTGGGCTGAACTTTGTCTCAGAGGCCCATATTTTTTGGTTAAAACTTATCCAATCTTGTAGTTTTTGACCTGAAAAGTCCGAAAATGCAAGTTAAAAGTTTAGGAATCCAATAGTTTAAAAGATACCAGTACACAAAGATGTGTGTATTTGGCGTATTTTGACAGGTCTGAACGACGCCATATTGCCGCTATCCATCCTCTGATTGAACGGATGATCGTTCCATCGCGCCTGTTGCGTCTGTATTCAAATCTTCATTTCCTTCAGGTTGCATTTGTTTTTTGATTATTCATTTGTATAATCAAACATTTCTGTGGTTTGTAAAAAGTGCATTTTGCATTTTGTGTAGTGCATAATAATAATCAAACGTGTTTGTGTAGTGCATAATTAAATATAGTGCGTGATATAAAGTTTAATTTATGCAGGTATTTGAACTTTTACATTTTCTTTTGCAGCTTTTGCTTTTTTTTTAAATTTGAAGTGGTATTTAATAATTAACTTTAACATGATTTCTGCAGCTTGCCCACTTCAAAAGAATCGGCTTTTGCATGGGCCCGAGAACACGGTCTTCTACGATCGAGGAAGAATTGCCATGTTTATCGAAGGCCCATGCGATTGAAAACAGGCGGCGAAAATGGTTTTGGGCGTTTTCGTTGTCCTGTTGGCCGCGAAAAATGCAAACAGTTCGCGGCCACAGCCGATTATTTCTTCCACGATGTCCACCTGCCATTGCAAAAAGCAATAAAGTAAGTTTTTAAATGATAAAATTATTCATTTAATTTTTAATCGTATCCTTAACATGTTTGTTTTTTTTTAGATTAATGTATTGCTTTGCGCGGGACTTCTCCTACGAGGATACCGTCAATAAAGTATTTCACGTAGGAGCCGACGTGGAAGTCTTGTCTTCAGAGACAATTGCAACGTGGTTTCGTTATTGTCGAGAGATGATAGTGGACCAAGTTTGCAAAATGCAAGTGGGCAAGCCGAAATTAGGCGGGTTCAATGAAGATAGATCTGCAATCGTCGTCCAGGTAACTTAGATACTGTTTCAAAATAACTATAATATTATTAAATTCTTTAACAATTTTACTTTTAATATTATTTCAGGTCGACGAGGCAAAATTCGGCAAATGTAAGTACAATCGCGACCGAATTGTCGATGGTTACTGAGTCTTCGGCATGATAGACACAGTCACCAACGATTGCCGAATGTTTGTCAGTCGAAAACCGAGAAGCGACGACATTGACCCGCCTAATTAAGGAAAATGTTACTGGGGGCAGCGAGATTCATACGGGCTCGTTTAGGAGTTACATGGGACTTGCTGCTGAAGTATTCCATCATAAGATGGTCAATCACAGCGTCGAATTTGTTGGTAAATATCTCGATTAGGTTACATTATATTAATATTTGTTTATTTTTTTTTCTTATTTTCTCTTCTTTTTTGTAGCTGAAGACGGTACCCACATCCAAAAAATTGAAGCAAATTGGCGACCAGCAAAAGACTGGATGCGTGGAAGAGGCCGCTTCCACGATGAGGATTTTACTGATCGCTTATGCGAATTTTTATGGAGGAGGTACTGTCGGATCAACAAACTCAACCTGATGGAATCCTTGATCGCAGCAATTAAGGAGCATTACATCTTTACATAAGGTAAGCGGAAATTATTATATCATACATAAAAAATTGGGGTCCGGAGGCTTGCCCCCGATCGGGGGTTTGCGGGTGAAACCCCCAACTACGCGTGTAATCGCTGGAAGGGATCTTGTGAGGTCGTAAAGTCAGTCGGACATCGATCTTTACAACTTAAGTCGACCGCAGTTAGTAATCTGACACCTTTTTAGACAAGGACAGAGCTAGACTTTTCGTTCAGGGGCGTATGATATCAGAATTAGAATGTTCATATTACAATAACTTTTTTCTTCTTATGTATGTTCACACATAATTCTGTTGGCCGTCTTATTGAAAATATTGTGGTAGGTAGGAACTTAGTTAACCAATCATCGTCAACAGTTTTCCAATTTGGAAAAACCCGAGTAGCAAACATCAAGTCTTGGGGCCCCAGGGTGTAACGTGAGCATGTATACTTTAGAGCCGCTCCTAAGCCCCCCAGCAAGCGTATACTATCAAGACGTATGATTTCAGTTATTTCAGTTTCGTTATTTCGTTATTTCAGATACTCAGACACAGAAACACGAAGAAGTGAAGATTTGAATACAGGCGCGACAAGCACGACAGGCGCGATGGAAGCGATACATGCGAACCAATCAGAGCATGGGTAGAGGCAATATGGCGTTATACTCGTATCTTTTAAACTATTGAATTCCTAAACTTTTAATTTGCATTTTCGAACTTTTCAGGTACAAAACTACAGGATTTGATCATTTTTAACAAAAAAAAAGTGGGCTCTGAGACAATGTTTGATCAAATTGGAAATGTTGTACAAGATATTTCAGTTAATAATCGTAAATATGAAATAAAATTGAGAGACGTATTCTTTGTTAAAGATATGGACAAAAATTTAATAAGTTTTGGCAAAGTAACTGAGCACAATAAGATTATTTCAGAAGGGAATTTGGCAAAGATTTTTAATAAAAATAATGATCTAGTTGCACTTACTCATAAAATTAATAATTTATATAAAATGAATAGTTGTATTCAAGGTAAAGAATCTTATGTTTCGCAGAGTATAGATAGTGATATAACATTAAAAGAAAAATATCACAAAATGTTGGGACGCGTAAATTTTAATTATTTAAATATTCTATGTCAAAATAAATTATAGTAAACGGAATGCCAGATAAATTATAATCTGATTATTTGAAATGTGGTACATGTGTGCAAAATAAGATGCATAATTTATGCTTTGAAAATAATAGGAATAGAGCAACAATGTTATTAGAAATAACAGATTTCATGATTCAGATTTTCATGCAGATTTAAATGGGCCGCCATGTTACAGAATTTATGGGAGAAAAATACGTCTTAACATTAATTGATGATTATATCAAAATAGCGAAAGTTTGCACTATTCAATCTAAAATAGAAGTTTTTGATTGTTTTGTTGATTATTTAAATAAAATAGAAAATTTACCTGAAAAAGAGGTAAAAAAATTCAGATGTGACAAAGGTAAAGAGTACCTAAACCGAAATATTTATAAACTAACAAAAGAAAGGGGAATCTAGAGATCCGGTAGTGTCTCGGCGCCAAGTACATGAATAATTATCCGACACCGCGTATATACTGGCGTTGGAGCTACCACGTATTTTTTACAGGAGAGATAGTCCATTCCAACCTAATTCTTTCATAAATATCTCAACACGCCTGCAATATTTTCTACATTTAAAGGCATTTTTCTTATGTAAACCGCATATAAGCTTTCGAATAAAACCATAAAATAATTTTTTGAAAACAAATTTAACCGACTTCGAAAAAAGTGCAGTGAAAAGCATGAAATAATTTCTATTTATACTGCATTGTTATTCACCATCGTTTGATGAATTTGGTAAAATTATTAAATACATCATATTGAATGCAATGGGCCTTTTTCGGAGGGGGCGCCAAATTTAAAATTTAGTATATTCAAAATTGCCAAACTTGGTTTAACTTTCTGTCGGAGAAACAAAAAATATGGTCTTTAATTATTGCTATTACTATATCCGCTTTAGACATCATATTCATTAACACTATTCAATATCGCTGCCCCCACCAAATACTATCCCAAACCTATTCATACAGTATTTCCATGAAGAGAGTATACAGGGTGTCGTTAAATTAGTGTAAGAACCGGAAATGGAGGGTTGCTGAGACAATTCTGAACCACAATTTCCTTTGCGGATAGTGCTTCGTTTTCGTTAATAATTCGATACCGTTCGAAATTTTTGCAAACGAAATCATGTATACATAATCATGTATACATAAACATGTGTACATTGACAGCACTCAATATTGCCGCCTCTACCAAGTGCTAACCCAAACCGGATTTAAATATTTTTTACATCTGCGCCGCTTCCGAAAAAGGTGCATTGCATTTAATATGACGTATTTAATAATTTAACCAAATTCATCAAACGATGGTAAATAACAATGTAGTTTAAATAGAAATTATTTCACACTTTTCACTGCATTTTCCCATACTTTTAAGCAATTATATCTAGAGCTAGTCTGTATTCGTATAAATTAACTAGAAATTATTTCATACTTTTCACTGCATTTTCCTATACTTTTAAGCAATTATATCTAGAGCTACTGCGTATTCATATACATTAACTAGAAATTATGTCATGCTTTTCACTGCACCTTTTTCGAAGTCGGTTAAATTTGTTTCCAAAAAATTATTTTATTTCACTCTTTTTAGTGGCAATCTATAACCAATAGGTTTCTTGCAACAACAATAGTTATGAGCAATATACAGGATGACCCAAAAACGTTGAAGGTCCTTGAAAAGGGTGGTTCCGGTGGTTAGGCGATTTGAAACAATTTTTACTTAGGGAGAATGGTGTTCGAGGAGCCTACGCTACCGCAGGCGCCCCACCGGCATACTCGCGCTCTGATTGGTCGGGGGTTTCTGGCATCTCCTTAACGAAGCCTCGAACAACTTTTTCGCTAAGAAAAATTGTTTCAAATCACCCTCCCCCCCCCCCCTCAACAAAACACCCCATTCAAGAACATCCAACATTTGTGGGACATCCTGTATTGTTGCAAATGGGATTATCAGGAATTCATGTGCAACTAAATGTGAAAGGATTGATTGCGTTTGGCAAATTCCTTATTGAGCTACACCAGAGCATAGCAATTTTGCACCAACAATGGTTTCAAACAATGAAAGTGTCCATCAATTTTTGCAAATGGGAACATCACGAATTCATCTATCATGAAATGCGGAATTTTGCAATAGCTATAGTTATAAACAATTAAAAAATACATAAATTTTTGCAAATGTGATCATTGTGAAACCTGTATGGCACCAAAATGTAAGGGATTTCATCGATTTCAGGCCAAATATACGTAAAATAGTACGTTTTTTGCGATAAAAAGTGATATAAAGTGGTAAAAAACAAAATAAGGACAAATGTTTTATTATGGGACCAAATGGCAAATGCTCTTCCAGATGCAAGAAGTTTCAAACTGATTGATCCATCCATCTCGGAGTAAGAAGCAAGACAAAATTGTCCTGTTTTTAAAAAAAAAAACGGGTAAAAAATGACAAATCACAAAATGTTTCTTTTACGCAACCAATTGGAAGAAATATTCGACAAGATGCAAGAGGATTCATTCCGATTGGTCAAGCCATCTCGGCGTAATCGGTGAACATCTCTATAAAAAAAAAAAAAAAAATTGTCGAATTGTGTAACCTCCTCCTTCTCGAAGTCGGTTAAAAATCAATACAATCGATCCACCTACAACTGACATATCGTAGTATCATGTCATGAATCTGTCAGAAACGGTATTTTTCGTAAGATTTTCCCGTCGTCAACCCTTAGCCAATAGGAGTTAAGCGAAAGCGGAGCGTCGTTCGTCGGCTCTTGGAATCATTCGGTTCGGACATGGCTCGTCGGCCATCGAGCGTCGAGAGTCGAATAGGTGTCATCATTCATAACCTGCCAAGTGTCAAAAGTTTTTATACTATTGCATTATTAATTATATTTATATCAGCAAAATGTTTTCAATTTAGACTTTTTATGTAGGGTTTAAATAACAAATTGCTGCCAGTAAAGTAAAATGTAGATCAATTTTCATTACAAGGTAAGTGGCCAAAATCTGAATTGTCAGGTTCCTTCATTCATACAGAATAGATCCGTACCACTAAAGTGTTTTTAATTTAAACTTTTTTTGTAGAGCTTACAGAAATGGAGTCATTTTTTCATTTCATCATTAACATTAAAATTTCTTGCAGCAAGAAAAAAAATTGCAGGTATAGATAATTATTTATAAATTGAACGAATAAGTGTTTATAATTAATAAATTATATGAAATTATATATATATATATATATATATATATATATATATATATATATATATATGCTCTTCCAGATGCAAGAAGTTTCAATCTGATTGGTCCATCCGTCTCGGAGTAAGATATATATATTTTGGATAAAAATGATATTATTTGGCTTGGCCACGCCAAGCATTTGACTTCCAGGCCGCGGAAATCTAGGCAAATTTCCAAACAATCTCAATTTGTGGATGATACACTATTTAGTTTCTTCATTTCACTGCCAAAGTGCGGAGCAGTCACTTTACATGAATTGTCGTTAGGATCTGAACGTCCGCACTGTTGAACACAGCATTTTAGCTGCGCATAGTTGGAAACCACCGAATTTTACATTGTGTTATACAGTGTCGCCTTTGCACTTTGCTGGAAAGCACCTTCATGTACAGACAGCTCATTTCGATTTCACATATTTTTGTACTTTCTTGTAGTTTTTTATGGGGATCTTCTATTTTTCAATGATAACTCCTTGAGTCCTCCACTTTTTCATGTACTTAGCGTAATTTTTTTACTTTTTTGAAGTTTATATTGGCCCATATCTACCATATGTTCATGAATTACATAATACAGCAGAGAGATACAATAGGTAGGTAATGAACATAGCGAAATGCCTATTATCCGATGCTAAAGTTAAAGTTAAATTTTGGCCAGAAATAATCAAAACAGCAGTATATTTAAAAAATAGAACATTAGGGAACACGTTAGAAAAAAGACTCCATATGAGATAATGATGGGTAAAAAACCCGATATTCGTAATGTAAGATTATACGGAAGTAGAGTTTTTATAAGAGTTTCGGAAGTAATGAGAAGAAATAAATAGGATAGAAAAGCAGACTTAGGGATTTTGTTAGGCTATGAAGAGGTCATGTATAGAATATTAATAAACAATAAAATAATCATTGCTAGACATGTAGATATTGAAAGTGTAAATCTAGTAGGCTTTAAGGGTAATAATACAATCAAAACTTTGAAAATGAAAATGATAACACTATGTATAATAATCATAAAATTTTGCGAGAAATTAAGGAAGAAATATCTGAATTATGAAGATCAACTAGAATTAAGAAAAAGCTAGATTTATATATACCGGAAAACTTGTGTACATTGTATATATGTAAATTATACTAATGCGAATAATCCGGAAAATTATTATGAAGCAATAAATAGTCCAGAGTGTATAAACTGGAAAAGGGCTATGAACAAAGAAATAGCTAATCTAAATAAAAATAAAACTTGGATGTTAGTAACTAAACCGGTAGATAAAAGAATATTAGATTTAAAATGGGTTTATACCAAGAAATCAGAAAATATTTTCAAAGCTAGATTGGTTGTGAGGGGATTTCAACAAAAGAAAATTCTAGAAGATTTGTATTCACCGGTAGCAGGTGCAAGAATGCAAACTCTGAAAATATTTTTAAATTATAGCGTATAAAATAGGTTATTTATTGATCAGATGGATGTCGAATCTGCGTTTTTAAACGGTCAAATAATGTCGGAAGTATACGTAAAGTAACCTCAAGGTTACGAGGATGGTACAGAGAAGGTAAGCAATTTAAATAGAGTGTTATACAGACTGAGAGAAAGCCCTAGAGTATGGTATGAATGCTTGGATAGTTATTTAAGAAGCTTAGAAATACAGAATAGAGAATTAAAGTACAGAAATTTAATAGGAGCACTTCTTTACATAAGCTCAGGGACAAGATTTGATGTGAGCTACAGCGTTAATTATTTAAATAGATTCCAAAATTGTTTTGATCAAACTCATTTCAAATATGCTCTACGAATTTTCAAATATTTATTTTTCACTAAAGATTTAAAGGTAACATTTGAGAAAAACCTAAATGCGGATATACTTGATTGTTTTGTGGCTGCTGACTGGGCAGGGGATAAATATTATAGGAAGTCTACAACGGGTTACATGATAAGAATGTATGGAAATGCGATATATTGGAAATCTAGGAAACAAGGGAGTGTAACGAAATCATCAACAGCGGCAGGATATGTAGCATTATCTGAATGTGTAAGTGAATTGAAATTGATAAAAGATATTTTGGAAGATTTTAAAATTAAATTTGATAAACCAATTAATATACATATATGAAGATAATTCAGGAGCAATTAGTATAACTAGGTTTGGTAATTTTACAAAAAACTCTAAGTATATAGAAATACATTTTCATTTTGTAAATGAAAATTACGTACAAGTAGTAATTGATATAAAAAAGTTAAATTCAGATGACAATATTGCTGATATTTTTACAAAATCATTAGCTAGGAATAAGTTTGAGAAATTTAGAAAGTTATTAAAGTTGATCTAGGTTAAACGACGTATAAATTAAAATAAAGATGTACTGTAAATATAAAAGGAACTATATAAGAAAGGTGATGGAATTTAAATTTAAGGAGGTGTGTTAAAATATAAGTAAATTTAAATATAAGCAAAAGCGCCACTATAGGAACATACGCTAGGCGTGCGAAAAAGACACCTTTTTTTCTGTTTCTTTATGTGGGGGCGCGTAATAAATACTCGCTCTGTAGAGGCCAATTTGTGAGGTCGTTTGTTTTTCCTCGACCCTCGAGCTAATCTGAATTTTTAACGCATATGTCTCGTATATTCTAAATAGCACAATTTACCACAACTTGCAAAATTTGATGATCTGTCGTCGTTCGCAAATTGTGCAAATATTAAATTTTTTATTCCTTAAAATTCAACATTTTTTATCTGCAAAATCAGTAGAGATAACGAGTTTTTATCAATGGCACAATGTAGCACAAGTTAGTACGCATCTTTCTATAGAAAAAAAAGTTTGTTTCGGCAAAGGTGCGGGGATAGTATAATCTTGGTTTTATTTCTTTTCTTAATTGTTATTGATGTTATCAATCTCTTATTTACAGCACAATACGGCACAAACGTAACACAATGTAGCACAATTTAAAAAAATTAAAAATTCGAAAAGTGCGCGGCTAACTTCACACACATCTTAGGATAAAGCATACAGGCCCGATGGAAAAAAGCGTACTGAAAAATTCAAATTGTGATTGTGAGAAAACCACCTATTCGACAATCTCCGCTTTTTGCACACATAAAGAACATATCAATCTCAATAACATATCAATAAAAAAACTCTGAATTTTTCGGTTTTCCAGATTTTTCTCCATTCCTCATTATCCGATCGTGACGTTTGAGGTCTCATTCTATAGGTATTTTCATCGCCTACATTTTATCTCATTGGAGCATTGATATTGCTACATTGATTTAAAATTTAGAACCAAAAAACGACAAGAATCACGATTTTTTGCCATTAGATTGTAAATAACAAGAAAACGGAACAGAGTTAGGAGTGAAAAACGTATACCTATTAATCTACGCATCCCCTTTTATGTAACTGCACAATCGGTTTGCTGTTACTATTTTTGTCACACAAAAATGCTCTTGTGACGTTCACATATCGACCGTCCAAACCGTGAATATATTTTTTTTCTTCTTCATAACAAACCGAAGGCAAGTTACATATGTAGTATTTGTATATTCGAACGTCAGCCTGCACCTTAGATTGGGAGGCGTTTAGTAAGTAAGAGAGAACCTATGCGATAACAGCTACGGGCGCGGAACGAGCGATCTACTTCTTGCCACATCATGTGCCTCTGATACGACCACGGTACGGCTGCGCTTATTCACTATCGTAAAACGCGGATTCGGTTGCTTTATCGCGAAGCACGAGAGTACAACACTTTTTCTAGATGTTAAGTCACAGCCACAGGTCCCGCACAATTCTCGGTAATTGTTACCACCCACCGGCGGGTGGTCAAATCTAATAAGACCCTGCATCTTTTCGCCGAATTCAAGCGTAGCGCTAGTAAAGAAACCGCCGACAGTGGCTATCGTTGATGTCAGCCACCCGACTCCGATAAGGCAAAGCCTAAACATCTAGGAATGATTTCGGGCAAGATGTTATTGCTAACACCATGGGAAGAAATCAACCAGCACCCATGGAATTTTTAATAATTACGTGGTATGATTTTTTCCTCCTACCTTCGGACCAAAGGTCCCGAATTAGGGGTATAAGTACGCCCACAATTCAGGGGCTCGGGCTAGTTGTCCGAAATCATTAAGAACCGAAGTATCTCAGTTGTCCGAAATTGTTAGGAATCGAGTTCTTGTTCAGAGTCGTAGTAGTTGTCCGAAATCATTAAGAACCGAAGTATCTCAGTTGTCGTCCGAAATTGTTTAGAATCGAGTTGTTGTTCGGAATCGTCAAGGAATTAAAGTCATAGTAGTTGTCCGGAATTGCCGATAATCGTAGTCCGTTGTTCAAGAGTTGCCAAGTAGTTAGTCGTCAAGAGTTGTTAAATAGTTAGTTGTCGAGTTTTATTGTGAATTTAAGGTATTGCGAGCTTTTATTCAGAAATTTGTAATTAATTGTATTTGGCCTAATAAAAAAACCGTGCGCGGGTCCTAATAATAAACAGTAACAAAATTTAACAAATACCTAACTCTAATTATTTTCCTAAAATCATTCGACGCGTCCGCAAAGAAAAAATAAACAAATTATAGTTAAATCATCTATCTTTTCGATTCATGATCGAGGCGTTGAAGCCGATCATTTAGAAATTCTAAAGATAGAGACATTGTTCGGCCGTGGGTTTCTTTTCCGTTATCTTGCTGAAGTCCAAAGTCATTTTCGTGGTTGCTGTAAGGGTCGGTCGAGGCGTCGAAGCCGGCTTTGAAAAGAATAGACGCAAAACCAGCAGTCGTAAAGGGTTGCATGGACTTGCTAATGATTAGAGGGACATGAGATTCATGGACGATTAGAATTTATATAAATTCCATTTTCTCCCTCTCAGTAGATGAGAGACATTAAAAACTCGCGAAAGTATCGTGCTGGTAGACGTGAACAAATTCAGCGACTGCTGCACGATTACGAGCTCCCTGTGCAATCCGAAGGGTTTCCGCTCGGGAGTTTAGTGAAGCCGCGAGTTATAAAAAACGAACGCATACAAGTATCAGCATCAGCGTCAGCGTCAGCGTCCGCATCAGCGACAGCATCAGCATCAGCATCAGCACCAGCATCAGCGTCGGCGTCAGCATCAACACCAGCATCGGCTCCACCACCTTCACCTTGGAGGCTCGTCCCGGTAACCGTACCCCGAGCACGCGAGCCTGTGTGGACCATTCCACCCAACGATCCGCGGTGGGAACGCTACATACAAAAGGTGCTCGACCTCAACAAGTAGTAAGTCCGAAGATTTAAAATTACTAATAAACAGTAATCGCGAGGGTAGACTCAATCAGAATCAGGATCCCGTCCAGACGCGAGTCGTTTAAGAGAGGCGTGGGGCAAAAAGCAAGCATCATTTGATCGAACTGGGCGACAGATTTTCAAATCTGAAATCCAGGACATGACAGTTTACTGATTGGCCTAATATATGTTAACCCTTAGAAGCCTGATTTTTCAAATTAAATTTTAAAAAATATCAATGTATTTATGATTTGAACAATTTTGACAGCTGACGTTTATTTTTTCAACTTTTGTTCAAAAGAACATTATGCAATGGTAACATACATACAGCCAAATATGAAAAACAAACCAATTGCAAGTGTACAATTCGATTTAAAAGTTCGGTATCAAATTTGAAACTTAGGGCATTTAAGGGTTAATTTCAGATATTTTTATTACTGGTATTTTTACGTTGTAACACATGAAATGCCTCATTTTTTATTGGCAAATTTTGTTATCCACTTTCTCGAAAAATATTTCTATCCTTCAGATCTTTGACGCATTAATGCAAAGTTTAGAGTCTCCTTCATTTTAATTTTCAAACATTTACATATTTTCACCCATTTTCTTATGCATGTAAGTTGTACATTTTAACGATTCTCATGTTAAAGTTAGATTCAAATTTATTATGATAAATTGTCATTGAAATTTTTTAACGGTTACGTATTTGAAGGTAGGAAACGTGTAATTTCTTCATTAAATGTACAGATTTCGATACCTTCTATCTTGATCAGTAACGTTTAATATAAAGAAAAAGTTATATTTGCTTAAAGTTTTCATTATAAATCAGACGTTTCATGTGCTAAAACCTCACACTGGTATTAACGCGTGCTGTTTTACCGGCCCTCTTGATCGCTGGCTCGAGCCTCCTGGCTTACGCCTATGCTCTGAGCGCGCGCTCCTCGGGCGCTGTGATTGGTCAGTGTTTTTCGTTAATAATTCAAAAACGAAGCCCCATCCGACATTTTTGCAAAGGAAATTGTTGTTCAGAA
>NW_026534344.1:15278846-15292941 GCF_026225885.1 Hylaeus anthracinus | reverse complement strand
ATCATTAACGTTACAATTTCTTGGAGCAAGACAGAAATTGCAGGTATATATAATTATTTATAAATTGAGCGAATAAGTGTTTATAATTAAAAAATTAAATGAAATATATATATATATATATATATATATATTCGCTTTTGTTGTCCCTTCTCCCTTTATTTTACTCTATTTAATTAAAAAAACAAGTAATAATTTAAACTTCTAATGTAGAGTTTACAGAAATATCTATTTTATTTTTATAAATTTAAAATAGATTCGATATAATAAATAATTTGTAAAAAGAAGTGAGATCTGATAAAAAACTTCAAAAAAGTAAAAAAATTACGCCAAGTACATGATAAAATGGAGGACTCAAGGAGTTATCATTGAAAAATATAAGAGCCCCATAAAAAAAACTACAAGAAAATAAAAAAATATGTGAAATCGAAATGAGCTGCCAGTACATGGAAGTGCTTTTCAGCACAGTGCAATGACGGCACTGTGTGTTTTGCGACGGTTTTACGATTATTTCTAACTGTTCGTTCCGCGACGGTTTCGCAATTATGTCTAACAATCTCGTATGATGGCTAACATGCTAATGCTAACTCTCCGTCTTCGCCGCTTTTTAATGTCCCCCCCCCCCCCCCCCCCTGAGTCTCCTACCAAAACTCCATCGAACTTTCGAGAATTAGGCACGTGTCTTGGGCACGTGTCCTCCTTCGAGTTATTGTCGCGCGGTTTCTTCTTTTCGCGCCCGACTCGCGGCTCCGCGTCCAGACACAAAGCCCGCTGGCGGACGATCGCTCGGCATTCGCCGTCAAACGGGCGCGGTCTGCATTCTGACGGTGTCGTTTGATATTTCTTCCCTAAACGCGAGCTATCGGAGCTTTAGCACAAAAGGGCCTGCGAGGGACTTTTCGGCTTTACTTTCTTGACCGATATCCACGCGCGAACAGTTCGCCGACTCATCGCGGCAATTAGTAAACCCATCTAACAATAGGATTCGACAAACATAAAACGCTGCGTTGCATTCGGGCGCTTATGATCTCGCAGACAGCTTTCCGGTCGCGGTTCCCCGTTTACGCCTCGCAGAGATGGGCAAAATCTTTATCTAAATAAAAATTTTAAATCTCGAATAAAGATGAAAAATTATTATCTCTTACTCGTCGAATAAAGATACATAACTTTATCTTTATTCGATGACTGCCGAATAAAAAAATGTATTCTAAGTAAATGTACTCAAAAGATAAAGACAACTTAAATTATTTTTATTCGAAGGCTAAAGATACCTGCTTTATCTGCAGAAAGTTTCAATCGTAAGATACTTTTCGCACTTTTAACTTTATCCTAAGGGTAAAGATACCTGCGTTAACTGCAGAGAGTTTCACTCGTTGGGTAGTTTTCCCATTTTTAACTTTAACTGACCGCTAGAGATACCTGGTTTCTACCCGAGAGTTTCAACCCTAAGATACTTTTCCGCATTTATATCTTTATTTGACGGCTAGAGTTGCCTGGTATCTCCTCGAGAATTTCAACCCTAAGATACTTTTCCGCGTTTGTATCTTTATTCGACGGCTAGAGTTACCTAGTTTCTCTCCAGAGATATTCATCCGTAGGTTATTTTCCCATTTTTATCTTTAACTGAAGTTTCACTCGTCGCGTGGGATAACTTTCGTACTTTTATCTTTATCCGAAATTATCAAAAAAGGGTCGAATAACTTTTCAAGCGGTATTTACTGTTTAATCGGCGGTTGTAAAGTATAGTTATACATAATTATACAGGAGTAAGGAAGTGTATACTTGTGCATATACACGTGTACTGTAAACATAAATTATGATCTTTTTAAATGTTTATAAGTATTGTTATTGCAAAATTCCTATTGTTTGTTACGACTCGGCAACGAGTAACCGATCGAGATGATTTCATGATGTTCCCATGTAGAAAAATTTATAAATTCCTTAATGTTTATAACTATTGTTATTGCAAAATTCCTATTGTTTGCTGCGACTCGGCAACGAGTAACCGATCGAGATGATTTCATGATGTTCCCATGTAGAAAAATTTATAAATTTCTTAAATTGATATTATTTATTTTAATTTCAATTTTAGTAAGTTTACCTATAGTTGAAGATTATAAAATTGGAACATGTATATTTTGTCCATTAAACCAAATTTTATTTTGACTAATTCCAGGAACATTTATTATATTAACATGATTAGGAAGACAATTAATTGAATATCCTAATATTGAACTTAGTCAAATTTGAACATTCATGAAATCTTAATTAGCATAAATTAATATTTAAATATTTATAAATAGTTAATGGTATAATAGTTATAACGCCCGGGCATTATTATAATGCCCATCTCTGACGCCCGGTTCGTACCTCTCCCGAGCAGCATGGGCTCTCGGTGCTATGACAAGGAGTCACTACTCCCGGTCAGTTGTTAACTGCCGTTGTTACGACGACATTTGCCACTCCCGAGCAGTTTTGTACTTTCGGTGCTACGGCAAATTACGGTCACGTGGACGTAAAGGCTTCTAGTCATGAGCGAACCCATGAACTACTGACTGCGACCGTCAGCGCCCGAAAATCGCCTACTTCTCCATTGGATGTATCGTTAATGCACTAAATGATATACATTAAATGACATGGTATTAAATGGTATCCTCTGTAACCTCCTTTTTTTATGTTTTATTATTTTCTGTTACATTCTGTCTAACAACTCATGCAAAGTGACTGCTCCGCACTTTGGTGGTAAAATGAAGAAGCTGAATAGCTTATCTGCCACAAACTGAGACTGTTTAGAAATTTCCCTAGATTTCCGAGGCCTGGAAGTCAAATGCTTGGCGTGGCCAGGCAAGATCAAGGTTTTGATGAATAAGAATTATTTTAAAACGCAAAATAATGAAAATGTACTGATATTGTCAGCGTTTTAAACTGACAAATTATCTGAAAGCTTGCGAGAGTAAAGGTATTGGCGTCGATGAATGACCTTAGAAATATTTTAAAACCCAATACAATGAAAGTGTACTCATAATATTTTCAGAGTTTTAAATTGACAAATTACTTGAAAGTCTGTGAGGGAGGAAGTATGGGTCTTGATGACCTAAGAATGCCTTGCCTGGCCACGCCAAGCATTTGGCTTCCAGGCCGCGGAAATCTAGGCAAATTTCCAAACAATCTCAATTTGTGGATGATACACTATTTAGCTTCTTCATTTCACCGCCAAAGAGCGGAGCAGTCACTTTGCATGAGTTGTCATTAGGGTCTGAACGTCAGCACTGTTGAACACAGCATTTTAGCTGCGCATAGTTGGAAAGCACAGAATTTTACATTGTGTTACACAGTGTCGCCATTGCACTGTGCTGGAAAGCACCTCCATGTACTGGCAGCTCATTTCGATTTCACATATTTTTTTACTTTTTTCAAGTTTTTTATGGGTCCTGTTTACTGCTCGACATACGAGGTAAAACTAAAAACACTTTTTCGCGGTGACACGCCGGTACATATGTACGAACACAATAACACACACATCCGTGCAGCGCACATCATCAGTCTTTGTATATGTTGTCATGCTCAATATTAATTGTATTAATTTTCAATTTCTCATAATTAATACATCAAAATGTAACGTTTAAGATGTAAATAATAATTATTCAGCAAACAAACACATATTCGAAAAGAATGAACAAATATCACATCATTTTCGTCTGTTATAAGTGTACATATGTAACCCCTTATATCTCATTTAAGTTTAGAGTTACCGGCTATTATGAACCATGAACTTTGAACTTAATTTTGAAATTATTGAATCATTACTAATTTTCTCGCCGTAATTTTTGGCGTTGATTTTCGAAATGGGGAACTAAATAAATTATTAAATAGGTATGTGTTTAGTATCAGTAGTTGTAGTGTTACATATTCTATAGAATCGTAAATTCTTAGTAAAAGTTTGGCATATTATAAAAACTATCTAATTTAAGGAAACGATTGCAGAAAAATCGATTTTTTATATCTAGTACTACCAGTTTTTATCCTTAACAAGAAATAGCGATCAAGTAGTAAATTGTTCGATCTTTTCTGCAAAGTGAGAGGTCAAGCTTTAAATATTTGCATGGACTACGGTTTGCCTTCGGCTCTCGACGGCTCACCACGTTGCGGAGGTACAAGCTTCCCTACGAGATACTGTGTTTCTTTAATCGAATAGAATACATTAGCCCACGCCATGAAAGACGAACCGCGAAGAAAACACCGGTGCTGCCCGCGTACGACACAAACAAGGAAAACGTTATTGTCCGCTAGGTAGTACAGACAACCGAGAAAGTGGTTAGGGAATAAAGTTGTGTCGGAAAGTTGATCTTTTGAAATCTGGCTGTGCTTTTTTTCGCCGTTCGTCGATCTGTACGATCGATCTCCTTGGTTCTACGTTCGCAGGATCAAATGACTCAGCATATATCGTCCATTTATCTTTGTTTCAAGATTTTTCAAAAAAGGTTTCGCGTTTCAATCCATTCAAAAACGTTCATGGGTGCTTCTACTAATTGTCGATAAGTAAATTTATGAAAAGTATAATGAATATAGACATTATCCAAAGAAATTTAGAAATTTAGATACAACAGAATGGTTACCTAATAAGATATTAAAACACATATTATTATAAAAATTACTCTCAAAATAAATAGTTTCTAAAAGTGTCTGAAGATTAAAGTAACGCGAAAATCAGACAATGTTTTGTTTAAATCGTGTTATTTAACAACTACAGTAAGTTATGTAAATAAAACTTATACTATTG
The DNA here is from genome assembly GCF_026225885.1 of Hylaeus anthracinus. NCBI lineage: Eukaryota > Metazoa > Arthropoda > Insecta > Hymenoptera > Colletidae > Hylaeus > Hylaeus anthracinus. The sequence continues at coordinate 15,288,164 of NW_026534344.1, read as the reverse complement.
TTTACTAAACATATACGTTAATATAATACTTGATTACGTTTTTCGCTTGTTTTGTTAGAAACAAAGTTATGATGTGATAATGTAAAAATTTCATAGTGTCCGAATATTAAAGTTACTCACTGTATACAGAAAGAGATTAGAACGGAAATTTAAGTATGGTATCATTAGCTGTCCTCCATCTCACTTTTGTTGATAACTACAAGGAAAGACTGCAATCCTTTAGTTTGTAGTAACATACTTAATATATATTACTAATAGCTGATGTTCATCTATCATTCGTCGCAATTAGAGAATTCTAAATCTAGGGGAAAGTGGGCGACTTAGGAACACTTAATTTCTAACGCTCAAAAATAATAGAGGAAAGTTATAAACTAAATCAACTTTTATTGCTACATAAACTTTGGTGATCTATGTACTTATTAATCGTAAAGAAATTCTTAAAAATGTACGTTTAAATAGAAATATAAACAGAAATAAAAAACATTGCCGTTCCTATTTACCCGATACCCTATGGGGTAATTAAGATCATCCCGTGGGCGAAATGGGAAACGGTATGGGGTAACTAGGAACGACGGTTAATTATGACATGTATCACACACATCTAGAGACGCGGTAGCGTCTCGACGCCAAGTACATGAAAAAATAGCCTCCCCGTATATACCTGGCGCTAGCGTATCGCGTATCTTTTACTCGAGAATACGCGATGCCAACCTAACCCAAAACTTCTGTCATTAATATCTCGTCACGCCTGCTGTATTTTCTAAATCTAAAGGCATTTTTCTAATGTAATCCCATATAAGTTCCACGTACTTTTGAAACCTTAAAGCATTCAAACTGGTCTTCTATTTTCTATTATTTGAAGTCATTCGCTATACAAATTATCTTTGTAAAAAGAAGAAAAGAGTAAGCATAGAAAAATAGAAGATTCCCCTAAAAAAATTCAAGAAAGTAGAAAAAGATGTGAAATCGAAATGAGCAGCCAGTACATGAAGGTCCTTTCCAGCGCAGTGCAATGGCGACACTGTGTAACACAATGTAAAATTCTGTGCTTTCCAACTATGCGCAGCTAAAATGCTGTGTTCAACAGTGCGGACGTCAGATCCTAACGACAATTCATGTAAACTGACTGCTCCGCACTTTGGCGGTGAAATGACGAAGCTAAATAGTGTATCAACCACAAACTGAGACTGTTTAGACATTTGCCTAGATGTCCGTGGCCTGGAAATCAAATGCTTGGCGTGGCCAGGCAAAGCATTCTCAGATCATCAATACCCATACTTTCTCTCTCGCAGACTCTCACATAATTTGTCAATTTAAAACTTTGACAATATGAGTACATTTTCATTTTATTGTGTTTTAAAATATTTCTAAGGATACTCATTGACGAAGATACCTCTCCTCTCACAGGCTTTCAGATAATTTGTCAGTTTAAAATGCTGACAATATAAGTACATTTTCATTATTTTACGTTTTAAAATAATTCTTATTCATCAAAACCTTGATCTTGCCTGGCCACGCCAAGCATTTGACTTCCAGGCCACGGACATCTAGACAAATGTCTAAACAGTCTCAGTTTGTGGTTGATACACTATTTAGCTTCGTCATTGCACCACCAAAGTGCGGAGTAGTCAGTTTACATGAGTTGTCATTAGTGTCTGAAAATCTGCACTGTTGAACACAGCATTTTAGCTGCGCATAGCTGGAAAGCACCAAATTTGATATTATGTTTCACATATCACCTTGCACTTTACTGGAAAGGATTTCGATTTCACATCTTTTTCTACTTTCTTGAATTTTTTTAGGGGGATCTTCTATTTTTCTATGATTATAGCCTCTACTAGTCTCACTGGAAGTGCATTGTTCATGTGCCCAGAGTTGGCAAACAGCGCACTGGATCCAATCTTCTTTCGGTAGAAATTGATACTTTTCGTAGCACATTATATAGTAAAACTCTTCTTCATTTTCTTTTTTTTGCAAAGCTTTCTTCACATTTTTTGCTCCTTTACCCTTGACTTGTGTCTTCTTTGGTATGATTTCTAGTGATCTTTTACTGTTCGTTTCTGATTTTTTAGCATTTCTCTCACTTGGTCTTCTCTGTTTTTCCTCCAATTAACTTCTTATTGGTGAGCCAGATAAAATCTGAGAGTGTTTCTTATTTTGTCGCTTAGAAATGGTTCCTGTTTTAGGAATGACAGGCACATTGATAATTTCGGCAAGAGGCACAGGAATAGATAGAGGAGGAGTACTAATGGTAACGATCAAATCATTTTCATTTTCAGGATCAGAAGTGGAATCCTGTGTTGATATTTGACTCTGTCTGACAGTGTTAATGGACACATTTAAACTTTGCTCAGCTGCAGTTTTATGAACATCACATTCTTGAGTCTGACTGGTGTGGGATTGATCAGATATCGTATTCTCAAACTGTCTTTTTTATCAGGATTAATAGGATAAATTCCAGCAGCCCTAAATCCACTGACAGCTTTGCCTATATTAGCTGTTTTGTTGTACGCCTTTGTAAAAAGTTCTCCAACCTCATATTGGCTTATTCGTTTGCCAGGATTTTTAACCATGTAGAGTTCACATTCCTTATTGTATGCCATCTTTAGTGAACTGAAAATTGTAAGATCCAGTGGCTGCATTTTGTGAGATACATGGGGTGGCAAAGAAAGAACTTGCAGGTTGTGTTTTCGGAAAAGCTCGTATGCTCCCAGGCTGATATGATTTTTGTGATTATCGAGTATTAATAATACTGGGGCCTCTTTGGTAGGTTTCACAAAAGAAATGAAGTAATGCAAGTAGTCAACAAATATGAACTCATTTGTCCAGAAGCATACAAAATCACACTTTCAAAAAATACAATATATCGAGGTGTGATCAAAAAGTAAGGTGACTTCTTTTTTTTTATCAACAAATATTTATTTATTCTTCAATATTTATAGTGTCACCTTCAAAGTAATCCCCCTCAGATATAATACACTTGTGCCAGCGCTTTTTCCAATCCTCGAAGCACTTCTGATAAGCACTTTTTGGTATAGGTTTAAACTCTTTCAGCGGTACAGGCTTTATCTCCTCAATTGTTGCAAATCTTCGTCCTTTCATGGGTCTCTTCAATTTTGAGAATAAGAAAAAATCGCAGAGGGCAAAATCCGGTGAATTCAACAGTTCCTGAGCGATGCTCATACGACGATGCTCATTCCTCTGGTCAAAATTAAGCAGTTTCCATGCCCAAAACATCCTTTAAAATTGCTTGGCAAGGGCCAAACGGAATGCCGACATCATCAGGGACTTCTCTAGTGGTAATTCGACGATTCCCCAACACTATTTTCTTCAGTTCTTCAACGTTCTCATCAGTTGTTGGTGTACAGGGGCGTCCAGAGCGAGCTTCGTTATTAACATCTTCTCGGCCTTCTTGGAAGACCTTGATCCACTTATAAACATTTTTTTACTCAGAGTACACTCACCGTATGCCACTGTTAACATTTCAAGTGTTTTGGAGCACTTAATTCACTTTTTCTATACAAAATTTGATGCAAATTCTTTGATCTATCTTTTTCGATAGCGGAAAGTCACCGAACACTTTTCCCTTTATGCTTTTAAAAAACAAACGAAAAATGATATATAGTTGCAACTCTGAACATATTTGGTCGGGACGAAAGCAACAACACAACAAAGAAAAGAAAACTAAAATCGACTGTAGGTATCCCGAAAAATTCAAAGTCACCTTACTTTTTGATCACACCTCGTATATGATCTGACTACAGTAAAACCTGTTTTTATGCAGTGGATAGGGACCGCATAAAAGAAATCGTACAAAAAAATATTCGAAAATTTTATAAATTCTTACATATAATTATATGATTAAACGAACTTACCTAAGTGAAATTCTATCATAATTGTATGAAGCGCCTCTTTCGAGATGATCAACCTGTAGAACCCCCACTTCTCGCCGATATCGCCACAAACTTCAAAGCTAATAATTAAAAAAAGGGGGGGGGGAGCATCGCCTCCCATGTCTGCACGCCCGTCATGCCTCATTATTTCAAAGCTACGCCGTAACAATTATATGGGTGTCAATGACGAAAGATTGATTTAGGGATTTATAGGGTGGGGTTGATCATCTCGAAAGAGGCGCTTCATACAATTATGATAGAACTTCACTTAGGTAAGTTCGTTTAATCATATAATTGTATTACGCGTCTCTTTCTCGAGATCAACCTGTAGATGTTCAACGCATGTTACGGCGATAAAACGAAAGTAAAGCAAAAAAGAGCCTTTATAAGCATTACTTTACCCAGAACTTTTTTACATACAAAGAATAGAACATTTTTCTCTACTTCAAACACAACTATCCTTTTTAATCACCTAATGTCGTGTTAGCAAAAGAATCAGTAGGATTCAATAACGGTAAATTATAAAATTTTGCAAAAGTTTAGGAGTTAACAGTTTAACTTAAAGTCCAGTTCGTCTTAAAGTATCTAAATCAAGTCCCTTTCTCTTCGCCGCCGAAGTCAACGCGTGTCTCGTGGAATAAACGGTGAAAATATTTGTGTCTAACCCGCTTTTATCCAGAACTTCTTTGATCCGACGACTAAGAGACTGAGCTCCAAACAGCCCCAAACGGTTTTTTAAACGATACGAACAGCGAACTTTCTGATCCCCGAATACTCACGGTCTTCGCGATATAACACTCCAGAGCCGAAGCAACACAAACTTTGACGTTTGCTGAATCAAAAAGGGAGCACCAATACGGGTTGATCCCTGTTTTTGCTTGATGTTTTTATATGTGCAGGAATCTTTATTTCTAATGCATTACTTTTACGCTGAATATTTTCTAATTTTATTAACGAAAAGGTTTGCATTTGATGACCCGTTGTAGGAGCGAGCAAGATGATAAGTTTTAACGACAAGTCTCTCAAGTTGATTTTCTCATTTGGCAGCAACGTAATTAAATAATCTAAAACCATCTTCGGATCCCAAGTTGAACTATACTTAGGCCTCGACGGCCTCAATCTACTCATCCTCTTGAAAAATCTTTTTAACCTAAAATCCTGAGCTAGCTCTGGCCCTACGAGCAACGAAATAGCGGATCTATAAGACTTCAATGTGGCCTGAGAATCTTATTTTCCAAATGCTTCTGTCAGAAAAGTTAAAACATCTGGAACAGAATTTGAGTACGGGCTGATTTTCTCGTTTGGCAAAAAAACCTCAATTTCCTCAAAGCGGAATCATATTGTCTCCATGATGAGTCGCTGAACGATGCCAACAATATTTTCATTGAATCTTTTGGAACCTCCTTCATCTCGAAGCTCATCCAGACAAGACTCCTGGAACCAGGATAAGGTTCTTCCAAAATTTCAACCTGTTCCTATTGGAGCAAACAACTATACTCGAATTAGGTCTAAACTTTATCGGTTTTGAGATTAACAGGGACTGAAAAATAGGGAACCACGGTTGAGAAGGCCACTCAGGTACCACAACAATACCCTTTGATTTCTCATTTTTAAATTTTTCCAAGACTCGCAGAATGATCGAGAATGGTGGAAAGGCGTAAAAGAAAAAAGGCTTCCATAAGTCTTTAGACAATCTATTCAAATTCTCGAACTGAACGCCGCCCATTCTGTTTATGTAAGAATTCGCGGTCGTATTATCAACTCGGAGCAAAATCTGTTTATCGTAGAAATGATCTGCACAAGATTTCAAATCAAAGAATGCTGCAGACAACTCCAAAAAATTTATATGTCGAGCTTTCTCTTACGACGACCAGCGACTGTGCGTTCTCTCGTTTGTACTTTTGCAGAAAGCTCCCCAGCCTAGGAGCGAGGTGTCTGTAAATATTCAAGATCGAACAACGAATTTCTAATTGAGTTAGGAGACATCGAACCAGTCGCCTTCCACCACTCAAGTTCATCCATAACATCTCAAGTGATAGCTATAAGACCCTCGTAATCATTATTATTCTCACGAAGAGCGAGATATTTAGCCCTCTCGCATGCCTTGGTATAAACCATATCGTACTTTATCGCTGGACATCACGAAACTAAAGTGCCCACAAGTTTAGCAAAATCTCTAATCTTATATTCTTGGTTTACTATGATCTTTCTGATTTCGCTTCTGAGCCGAAGTTTATTTTCCGTCGGTAATTCAAGTGTCATCTTAACGGAATCATAGACAAAACCGAGAAATTGACAAGTTTTCTTCGGTGTCATCTGACTTTTCTTTTTATTAATGACAAAACCTAAAGATTCGAGTAACAAACTAGGTTTCGTTACATTAATTGAGTAAATGACCGAAATTAAACCCGACTGGCGTAAGTAAGCTACTACGGGTTTTAAGATTTTAGTAAACACGCAAGGCGCAGTTGACAAGCCAAAAGGGAAATACGTAAACTCATAAAACTGTTTATCGAAAATAAATCTCAAATACTTCCTATGAGATACATGGATCGGAATTGTATAATAGGCGTCCTTAAGATTAAGAGTTGTCAAGAAAGGATCGGGACTTAATAACTTTGAGGCCGTTCGATCATCTTTTAGTTTAAAATTGAGTGGTTTCAACAAACTGATTCAGAGCCATCAAGTTTAGAACAAACCTACTGGATCCATCCGGTTTAGGAACTAGAAAATAACTCGAGACAATTGTCCCTCACTCGACTGACACATCTGAACGGCACCTTTAACTATTAATTCGTCAATTAATTGACTGATTTTAAATCTTTCGTTAATTGTGAAATTCCGAAAACTCGGGGCACGATCTGCTTAATTTTCGAGCAAAAAAGGATTTTATAACCCCTCAACCAAAACAAAACTTTTTCGTCAGTGGTTATATCTTACCATTTACCTTGAAAGAGACCGAGTCTACCGGCTATAAGGCTTACACCAAGCTCTAACGTCTCCTCAAGTGTTCGCGATCTCGATTCCGATCGTGATCGCGTCTCTGGTAGCGAGGTTTCTGGAAAGATTGCGGCTGCTTCTTTTATAACAAGTGATACCTCGGCTTCTGCCCGTCCGACGCCGCTGGATAATTCCTGACTTGAGATTGACAGGGCGGGAATCGCGAGTTTTTTACTTGTTTCGAAGATTGCGATCTTTGAGCGACTTTGAGATCTCTGCAAGAGCTTTCCATCGTTTTTGCATTCTTCAACACCTCTTCCAAATTGTTCTGAAACAAGAAATCTGACGCGTTGACAGCGTCTCGAAAAGATGCGTTGATATTGGCTAATATCAAGCTTCGACGAACAAAAGACTTATCGTGCTGCAGATCCGCCAATAGCTGGATCAAATCGAACAAACATTTAACTAAAGATGGCATTTCAGGATTGTCTTTTCCCTTCACACCAATAGACATTGCTTGCATTGCGAGAGCCAAAGAAACAGTAATCTTTTCCTGTTTCTTCCGAATACGGTCATCCCTCGTCGGAACCAACTCCTGGACAACAAATTTGAACTCAGGATTTAGTTTAGGAGGATCAATGGACGTACAGTTGTTAGGAGGTGGATATTTCTTCACAACTTCTACTCTAATTTTCTCCGACAGGCCCTCCTTAATAACATCTTCGCAGCGTACCACCAGATCTTTATGAACTGGAGGAGCGAAGACACTCGTCGATTTGACGAGTGTCGTACGGTTTGACACTCATAGGTTAGTGCCTACGAGTGAACAAACTTGACATTTTTCAGGTTAGAGCCTGTTGTCAACAAATTGCGGGATATCGAACCAATCGACGCATTCTTCTTTTTCTTCTCACTCTAAACCTTTAAAACCTTTTAAGTCTCGGAGAGACCTGAAAACTATCTCCGGCAAGGACAGCAAACTAGAACAAAAATCAGACAAACAATCTAACAATCTTACATCCGCTCGACGACAACTCGTCAGTAACCGCGTCACTCGATCTATTCCTGCGACGATGGCTCTTCCTCTTCTTTTTCCTCCTCAGCTTTCTATTTTCCTTTTTCAACTTCTCAAGACGTCTCTCGAGATCCTTATTTTAGTTTTTAAAGGAAAAATCTCCTTTATGCCTTTTGCGAAACATTTATACAGATATAAAAGAGAAATTCTCTCATTAACAACGTGGCTAATCGGGACAAAACGAAAGAATGAGGCATGACAGACGTGCAGACCTGGAAGGCGATGCCCGCCCTTTTTTTGATTTTTACCTTTGAAGTTTGTGGCGATATCGGCGGGAAGTGGGGGTACTACAGGTTGATCTCGAGAAAGAGGCGCGTAATACAATAAACAACTTTGTCCGGTATACTACCTACAATTTTTTTTATGCGGTGGATAGGGACCGCATAAAAAAGTTAGACTTAGAAAAAACATCAATGACTTATGAAGTAGATGATAAAATGCTTTCAATTAAGTTAAATAATTAAATTAGACCTAAAGAAATTGTAAAAATATTTAATTCTTCATTGTACATATACATGGAGAAATTTTTAAATTATACATTAAATAGTTTGCTGCTACTCGTCGTAATCCAAAACGCGCATCTTCTTCTTGTGATGAATTGGTTGAAAATCGCTTTCGTCACTTGAAGATAGGATTTCAATTGATTTGTTTTTGGTACCATAAAGTCAGTGATCAGTTTTTGTGACGACGGTCGACTGGTCAATTGCTTGTAAACGTCACGATACTGAGACATGCATGATCTCAGCTCTTTTTGGAATTCTAAGCGTCTTTCCGCATTGGTATCTTTTTTAAGAAAATGCGTTTCCAATTTTTTCGAAATCTGGAACCCTGCATATATTTTATCTGCTGTAATAGATTCCGGGTTATTATATAAAGCTTTATTTATAATAAGTGGTGTTAACATCTTTGCACCAGAGGCATTACTGCAAAGAAGAAGTGTGATTCGATCCTTTTCCGCTTTAAAACCATTTGCAGTTTTCTCATATTTCGCAATGAATGTTCGGCTGGGCATCTTTTTCATGCGTCGAGCGACAATATGTACGTAACTGACTCTTCCTTGTTAGGAGATGTTAATTGATAGGAAACATTAAACTGGTGCTAACGCCGCTAAGATTCATATACCGCATAAAAATAAATCGCACGAAAAAAATCGGTAATTATAGAGAACAGGTAGAACACGGTTTTGCAAATATCTCGGAAACTAAGGCCGAGCGACGGTTATATGTACAGGAAAAAGTTGTTCAAAATGTTGATTTTTACAACATATTCAAAAATCATCGAAATCGGTGAGGATGTACCTGTTCTCTATAATTACCAAAAAATCACACACACTAATCGCACAAAAACAAAATCGCATAAAAAAGGACCGCACAAAAACAGGTTTTACTGTATATAATCAGATTAACTAGT
>NW_026534344.1:15240489-15263846 GCF_026225885.1 Hylaeus anthracinus | reverse complement strand
CCTGTATATCGGAATGGTTGAAAACAAATAACACGTGGACATCCCTTAAAAAGTGGAAAAATTGTGGAACAAATGGTACATATACATATAATTCAATAAATATATATTGAAATTCAAACGTATCTTAGAATGTTTCTTAAAAATTGGCACGAACTTTCTGGACAACCGAATAGAAGAAGAGCTTTACGAGATTACATACTTTTTACACGTTTAGGAATTTTTTTGTTTAGGTTATTGTGATAAATTCAATATGTCAATGGTATATATGTCTTAATCTGTTCTTTAATTACCTAACGATAATTACTGTTGATCATTTTTTATTAATATTCTTAATATTATGTAAGGCTTCGTAAACCACTTATTGCAAAATATCGCTTCTTGTTTTGCATGATTCGCCTTGTAGGAGAAATAAATGAATAAATGGTTTATAATTATTACAGCGTGCTGATTATATCCAATTTGAAGACACTATAGTCCGTTTTAAACGTGATACAAGAGTTTCGACCTGAATTCACGGTTTCTCTTTAAAATATATAAAAACATATCTACATATGTGGTATCGGGTAAAGGGGTAATATTCTGTTTAAATAAAATGCAATATATTTTAAAAAATTATTGACATCACAAAATTGTTTTCACGAATGCTCTACAATGCGACACACGTTTTTAATCATAAATTTCTTGTTTCTAAATGAAGTCGTTTAAAATTTTGAGTGATATTAAATTTTAAGTTATACTAACACACTACGATCCACAAAGTTTCAAAAGTATTCATTGAGTTTTACAAGATTTATGTATGTTTTTTTTACAAAAATTCAGGGGTCACACACATTATTACGATTACGTTTGGAAATAAATATTACTTATTGTTAGATAGAAACATCTTATTAGAAAACAACAAAACATGACACAATATTATAATATATGTTGTTTCAATGAACTAAATTTTTAAAAAGGCAAGTATAATTACAAGATTAACAATTTACAAGATTTAAGTATGTTTATTTTTTCGAAAATTGAGGGGTCACACACATTATTACAATTACGTTTGGAAATGAATATTACTTATTGTTAGATAGAAACATGTTATTAAAAAACAACAAAACATGGCACAATATTATAATATATGTTGTTTCAATGAACTTAATTTTTAATAAGATAAGTATAATTACATGAAGTAATTTTTTTCTATTGGAAAAATTGTTCACGGCACGCAACTTAGGAAAGCTCCTGACATGAACTGTAATATGCAGCTGGATCTGGTTGTGCTGTTATCGGGCCGGTGCAAATTATAGAAGCTATAAACTCGAGTGCCATATCACGACGCACGCAAACTAGCCCCACGATGCATATTCAACGGACCCCATGGGTTAGCCGCTAGATGCGACAACAATCAGCGAAACAAACCCACTTATGATCAACAAGGGTATACGTCACTCGTTAAAGCCTCTAGCGTCTCGCGGACAACTTGTCCGCTGAATATTCATGAGGCAACCACCATGCGCGCCACTCGATGGAGCGAGCGAAGCGACGAAAATGGCAATGGTAGAGTTCGTCACGATTTCATTGACTTGTTCACGCCCTGATAGAAATGTAAGATCAAAATTAAAACGCAATGCAGACAGTTACAAGCATATAATTGTAGTAAACATTTCTAGTATATCATTTAGTTCTCTTCATTTGAATCAAACCCTGAACAACGATGTATCGTTGTTCGATACGCTTCCGAAAAGTACCGACAACGATATATTGTTGTGAATATAATAAATTCTGAAATATTTATCAAATTCTGCGCCAAAAACTGCGTTTCCAGCCACTTTTTCACTGATGCGAGCTGTCTATCAGGGTTACATCCCCCGTTTAGACAGCTTAACGCACTCAGATATTTGATCCGACATATTTTTGAAATTTTGAAATTTTGAAATGTTTAAATTGGTCTACAATTTTGAAAATTTCAATTTAACGTCCTCACAGCCGGACACTTGCCACGAGATCCTACAAATGTTATTCCAATCCCCACCCTTTAATGGCTAAATGTATATTTGACAAATCGATGCATGAATACTAGAAACAAGACGATTGGAATAAATGTTCATGCTACATCCATATGACTTAAAATAACCATTAATTGAATGTTTAGTTGTAAATTATAGAATATTGTTATTCCTAGCATCTCGCGTGATACTGTCCAACAAAAAATTATCCATCTGACTAGTAACTACTTAAAAAACTGCGCTGTATTCTGTGGGCTTAATCAGTCAAGATATTTATCATTTTTGCCATTACGTGATAGGAATTTTATTTAACAGTATTCGATATTCCCGCCCCCACCAACAACTACTCAGACAGTATCCTAAACCTACTCAGACAGTATTTCCGTGTAGACAGCATATGCATTAACAAGTTTATCACGTTCCCCAATACGAGTTAGGGATTATATAAAATCACCGGTTTGATAAATGTTCCAGAATTATCACGTTCACCAACTTTAGCGAGGATTATGCATAATCATCGTAGCATATATTACATACTATCTACACGGAAATACTGTTTGAATAGATTTGGGATAGTATTTGGCGGGGGTGGCGATATTGAATAGTGTTAATGTATATGATGTCTAAAGTGGATATAATGACAGCCATAATTAAACATGATATTTTTTGTTTCTCCGGCCGACAGTTAAACCAAGTTTGGTAATTATGAATGTAGGTATCTTTAAATATTGCATCGCCTCCGAAAAGGTTGCATTGTATTTAATAATTTAATCAAAATCATCGAGAACTGGCGAGTATTAATGCAGTTTAACTAGAAATTATTTTATACTTTTTAGTGCAGTTTTAATGTTTCTTGAAGTCGGTTATATTTTTTTCCAAAAATTATGGGATGTAATCGTGTTACTCCCAAAACTCAGCCCACGTTAAATTGGAGTCCGGTCTGGGCTGACCACGTATGGCTGCAGGCCCTCGCTCCACTTCTGCATGCCGGCTCCATCCGGCCCACTTAATACTCTTTCAAATCTACTCCGATTTGACAATGAAAGCGTGATTCAAAATATCCGAATTTTTGGGGACCTGTTAATAAAGCATTCGCGCGTCCGAATCCACCAACGGCGTTGACGTGGGGTTACTCGTTCACCTGATATACAGGCCTAAACTCGCGGGTGAGTTTTCCAAAAAAAATGACATTTTCGTATTTTAATGCTATCCACGCGGGGAAAAGACATTAAAACTGTGTCACTTCAATGCCTTGAACCATATCACATGTGTTCCATGCAACGAAACATCGTTCCAACCCCTACACCTGTGAGTGGAGCACCCCTAACTCTGGGCCACCCTGTTCAGCTCCAGGGGCAGTTTTCGAAACGAGTTTTAAATGACATTAATCCCTAACGTACCGAGAATAAACATGGTGAATTTCATCGTCTTTCGAGGTGTGGAAGTGCTCCCTTACGAAGGGTGTTGAAAAGTGGCGAACTGTTCCATCCCTCCAAGGGGTGCGTATGGGGCGCACGGCGTGGGCGTTGGCATTTCCTGGATCAGGAGATTCCAGAGAATGCATTGAGCCCAAATTCGGGACTGTAGTCCAAAAATTGTGGATTTTGGAGGGGATGGGGTGTTGTGAGGGGTGGGTTTGCCCGAGAGGGATTTTGAGAGATGGATTTTGTAGAGGGCATCGAGGAGGGTCGCCCCAAAGGCTTTTTTGATTTTTCCAACCCCTTCCGTCACCCCTGGCCTCTTCAGAAGTGGCGTTTTTCGACGTGCCCCTCTTTACCGGGGTGAATTAACCCCTTCGTATCAACCCTCGCCAATGCAATTTTGCGCACATTTAGAGGACACTTCAAAACTACTCGCGAAGTTTCCCCAAAATCGGTTGAAAACTCCCATAGATATGACGTTTTGAAAAAGTGTCCCTTTAATTTTGTCCGTCAGTGTATTTTGTACGGGAATACTGAAGTAATTTAAACCAATTTTTTGTAAAACTAATTACTTATTTAACTTTTTATATTAAATAAAGATATGTGGACTTAGCAGAAATGGAGACGTGATTCAGAATAAAGACATTCACTTTAATAGTTTTCTCGTAAATTGAAGATTTTAGATAAAAATTTGAGTTCATTGAACCGATTCACCGGTTCTATATCGAGCTACAATCTTTCTTGAAGGTTAAAAAAATATGGAACTGTGAGATTGGACTTCCTTCCCGGTTAGGTTATCTAGAGACGCGGTAGCGTCTCGACGCCAAGTACATGAAAAATTATACGCCACTGTGTATACTGGCGCTAGCGCTACCACATATCTTTTACTTGTAAAACTGCGATTCCAACCTAACCCGAAACTTCTGTCATTAATATCTCGTCACGCCTGCTGTATTTTCGAAATCCAAAGGCATTTTTCTAATGTAAATCGCATATAAGCTTTCTAATAAAACCAAAATCAATAAAATCGGTTCATGTACAACTGAGATATCGTAATATCATGTCATGAATCGGTCAGAAATTGTAGATTTTTCTTTTAATTCTGATTCTTATTCTTTTCGTCGACTCTCGGAATCAGTCGGCAGGGCTCGTCGGCCGGAATTGTAATATGGCTGCCGCTCATGCCCCTCGTTCGTTTCTAACCTGTATAACCTGCCAGTTTGTATTTGCGACAGTTGTCATTTCTAACCTGTATAACCTGTCAGTTTGTATTTGTGAAATTTGGACGCCGCAAATTGAATAATTATTTTAAAGGCTACGTGTAGTGAAATTGTATTGGGAAGTTTATGTTTGTAAGAGATAAAATATCTACCATATTGTTGTATAAAGAAATATATAAATTTGGTGTTTGAGTGTGCAGTTCATAATACAAATTTCATTGAATGTTCATTTTGTGCAAATAAGAAACATTGTGCAATAAGAATAAGTGTTCTAATACAATAAATTGTGTGTTATAAATAGTGGACCACTTTTTTTATTTTCGCTTCATGATAAACATTTAAATTGCTTGCAATAAGACTTTCTGTCACGCGTTCTGTGTACGTATGAACTGTAAAAAAAAAAGGGAGAGAGAGTAACAAAAGTGAATATATATATTTCACATGACATTAATTTTATTTGTAAATAACACATAAAAACCTTATTTTACTTGCAAATTAATGTAGAGCTTAAAATAAAAAAAACATTTGTCTTTTATTATAGTAAGCGTAGAGTCTACAATATACATAATGTGTCTGAAACCAGATATAGGAAAGAGACCAGCTTCAGTCCTTAAAGTTTTCAAAAGTATACAGAACGCATGGCAGGATGTCTCACTGCAAGAAATTTTAATGTTAAAGATGAAGCGAGAAATGAAAAAAAAAAATCAACTATTTGTAACGCATAATTTATTGTATTAGAATAAAGTTCAGAAGTACGCAGAACGCGTGCCAGAAAGTCTTGTTGCATTTAAATGTTACTGATAAAGTGATTACATTTTTTCTTTAATTTTCTTGCAATGAGACTTCCTGCAATGCCTTCCGCGTACTTTTGAATCCTTAAAGGATTCAAACTGATCTCCCATTTTCTATTACTTGAAGTCATTCACTATACAAATTATCTTTGTAAAAATAAGTGAGATCCCCATAAAAAACTTCAAAAAGTAAAAAAATTACGCCAAACACATGAAAAAGTGGAGGACTCAAGGAGTTATCATAGAAAAATAAAAGATCCCTATAAAAAACTACAAGAAAGTAGAAAAAGATGTGAAATCGAAATGAGCTGCCAGTGCATGAAGGTGCTTTCCAGCAATATGCAAAGGCGACACTCTATAACACAATGTAAAATTCGGTGGTTTCCAACTATGCGCAGCTAAAATGCTGAGTTCAACAGTGCAGACGTTCAGACCCTAATGACAACTCATGTAAACTAACTGCTCTACACTTTGGCGGTGAAATGACGAAGCTAAATAGTGTATCAACCACAAACTGAGACTGTTTAGACATTTGTCTAGATGTCCGTGGCCTGGAAGTCAAATGCTTGGCGTGGCCAGGCAAGATCAAGGTTTTGATGAATAAGAATTATTTTAAAACGTAAAATAATGAAAATGTACTTATATTGTCAGCATTTTAAACTGACAAATTATCTGAAAGCCTGTGAGAGGAGAGGTATCTTCGTCAATGAGTATCCTTAGAAATATTTTAAAACACAATAAAATGAAAATGTACTCATATTGTAAAAGTTTTAAATTGACAAATTATGTGAGAGTCTGCGAGAGAGAAAGTATGGGTATTGATGATCTGAGAATGCTTTGCCTGACCACGCCAAGCATTTCACTTCCAGGCCACGGACATCTAGGCAAATGTCTAAACAGTCTCAGTTTGTGGTTGATACACTATTTAGCTTCGTCATTTCACCGCCAAAGTGCGGAGCAGTCAGTTTACATGAATTGTCATTAGGATCTGTACGTCCGCACTGTTGAACACAGCATTTTAGCTGCCCATAGTTGGAAAGCACAGAATTTTACATTGTGTTACACAGTGTCGCCATTGCACTGTGCTGGAAAGGACCTTCATGTACTGGCTGCTCATTTCGATTTCACATCTTTTTCTACTTTCTTGAATTTTTTTAGGGGAATCTTTTTTTGTATGATAACTCCTTGAGTCTTCCACTTTTTCATGTACTTTTTCAGGTAATTTTTTTACTTTTTTGAAGTAATATTTAGTGCTTATGCATAGGAACCTTAGGGGGAGATCATAAATCTACCAAGCGCTTTTCCTTGTCGATTAATTATAAGGATACACCTCTGGCTGAATAAATATGACGTCGATCGGTTTATCTGGATACGTTTGGACTTCCCTGAATTTACTAAACTTTTCCGTATCATTGGACGCCGTACGACATAATCGCGACCAAATAATCAGAAACTCGTCCGTGAACTGAACAGAATGCCGCTGATTTATAACGCAGAAGCTGTTATTGCGCGTTTCTACAATCTGAGGCAAATGATAACACCGCGGTATCGGGTAGTGATCGCGTAAAACCGGCGTCAGGACGCTCTGCGAGCCATGAAACTAGGCGCCAATTGCCGTGAAATTGCTTCCTCTTACGTTACGCCTTACTTCCATGCAATTGAAGCAGACAATTACGTTTTAATGAGTATTATTGCCGTTTAGTCGAATCCTTGGCCATAAAAGTGATTTCCATATACCGTGATCAGTTCGTAATGTTATACAGTTGGTTACAGAAAAATTCAGACTCTAATACAATTTTAATTTCTAACCTCTGTGTTTTCAATAAATGTTGAAAGAAGAGCAGAAATGAATAATATAACATTATGTTACCACTACATTGTATAGATATCACGTAACAAAATGTTAGTATGTATATAATATGTGTGAATGTATTTAGTTTTCATGAACATTGATCGATCTTACTCTGTCATGCGAATTGAGAAATTTGGTGACATTAGGGTATAACTTTTGAACATGAACATACATTAAGATAAAATTTGCGCCAAAAAATAAGAAAAAATGATGTTTTTTAAATTATGTATAATTTATTCTACATGTTTTGTATAATAAATACATGGTGTTTGTTTTAAGTGAGTAGAGCAGGATATCTCAGAAGATTTTGTACTTATTAAAAATCTGTTCCTACAAAAGTAGTTTGGTATGGGGGGCTACATTATATAGTCATAATTGTTTTCTTGTGGGTGAAGTAATAGAGGAGATCTGAAGTTCAATCTAATTTTTAAAAATGGAATGCTATATTTTTTATACACGAACATAGTAGAGTATCGAATTCTAAATAAAAATATAATTTTTCATGTACTTGGCATCGAGACGCTACTGCGTTTTTAGATTAGAACTCTTCAGAAATTGAAGATGGGTTGCATACGCATCATTTTTATACCTATGTTTATAGCAAGTATCTATTATACTTGAATTATTAACCATAACTTGTATCCATACAGCAAATCTATTTGAACAAACTATATTATATGTCTATATGAGAAAACCCAATATACATGTGAAAAAAAACCAAACTTATTAAGAAATGTAAAATTAGCAAAATGCAGTTGTAATAGGAAGTTAAGTAAATACCACCTGGAGTATCGAAGTAGCAGAGGCGCGACCGCATAAAATTGCAAATACGAGCAACCTGTTCGCAATAGGTACATCACTTCGCGCACGCAATTCGCGTTTATACGCATACACGCATTAATGCGACTCAACTGAGACCAGAAACATTTTTCCTAATAAGTAAAATGTATCGGACCAAGGATATCTAAAAAGAAGTTTCTTGTTCGATTGTACCGATGTTCTGTCCACCATAAAAAAAAAAACGAATGAAACATTGATTTTCCGTCACCTAAAATTTCACAAGAACGAAAGACCTGTCAGGTTGCGTATTGTAAAACAAATAAAAATAACGATACTTGTAAAAACATAAAAAGATTGTTTCCGAAAAATGTGTAAATGAAATCGATGAATGTTTGGAAACATTCCACAGAATAAATGTAATATTATATAATGTTCAATATTATACATTTGATATAAACATAGAATATCGTCTAGACTGATTTACAAGTAATCATTATATCATTTTGTTGTTTTTAGATAAAATAAGTTGGTTCAAGCAATCTCCATAATTCTAGTGTCAGGAAATACTACCACAGGGGAAAACAATCTTTCATTTCTGGCAACACTTGTCGAAGCGTATCGGAGTAAGAAACATTCTTTATTCGTCGCTCACGATCGATAGAGCAAATCGTTCGAACTAAGCGATTCGTGAATTGTAACGATCAGCAGGAACTCGTGGCCCGGATCACGAACGCAGAGGCGCGATGTATGACCGCCGGTCACGCCAGCCTATCACTCTTCAGTACTTAATTACCCCCGGCCGATGAAGCCAGGGTGGTCCATGATTTCTTAGCTTGGATACCGATCATTCGATACGTCTCTTGATTATATTGATCTCGCTGCGTGATATCTGCTTTGTTGATCGATTAAATCAACTTTTGCCGACGAGTGATTCCTTGACGGATCATGGAATATTATTTATCTACAGTCTACGAACGCATTAAGTGTGTTTCATACCGTACTGTAGGTATTTGAAAGGATTTAGTAGCTTATGTAATAAAGAATCTTAAATATCATTATAATTTTGTTTTCCCTTTAGAGTTGGTTTCATTAATGTGAATACAAACATCACTCATTTGTGTCTATAAAAATTACACCATTAATGCTCTACAAATTTCTGCTTCATTCTAGCTTCTGTATCTATCAGGGAAATTCTTAAATCTGCTGCAGAGCACTTCTAAGTGTATCGTTTAGGTACTCCATCTTGTCCAGACATTGGATTCAATTCAAATTTACAGCCAGTAACTATTCATACCTCAGTGCAATAGAGAGTTACGACCACATATTTACGTGATATGTATTTAAGCCTTTTTCCTATGGCGAATAACTGTTAAAATTATTAACATGTATGTGTATAATACCTTAGTAATTAAACAACTTTGATATCATATTATTATTTTGTTTGCTGTTCTTAATTTTATTAAAAAGAATAATAAGTATGTATTGAGAAGACTTCGAATGCACCAATTTGGTAGCAGGAGTTGTTTACCTACTGGTACATGTGTCAATCCAAATTCTGTAAACTTGAAAGTGTAATACTATTGCAGAGTTCGTAATTCGTTTATTTTTCTATGCTCATTGAAAGAATGACGATACGCACGGTTGAACAGTAACATTTTAAAACTAATATATATTCCTACACGTTTCAGCCTTTCAGAGAGTAAACAAATTCTGTAAATAAATATTGAAAGGCATATAGCAAGTACATCATAAAAGTGAACAAATTGAGATAACCGAGTCGATAACAAAGTATGTGAGTAACGAATAGAGATCATAAAGGCGTCATATACAAGGATAGTAACAGGAATAGTAGTAAAAACAAAAAGATACAGTTCAAAATAAAAATGGTGGATTCGTTACGAATGTTGTATGGATGGTACATCGTAAACAATTTAGATACAATTTATAGGTTTTATCATGTAATAATATATCCTTCTAACGGCATCGATCAATTTGAAATAAAATAAAATAACAATGTTTGGAACAAAATAACGAAAAACGTTAATTTTCTTAACACGTGGTCAAAAAGTTAACGAATAATAAAATATATGTTGGTAACTGTAATGTATTGTAATGTGAATGTTGGATGAATGTTTATATTTAAACCATTAGGTATGTTTGTATGTTTTATAGTTGTCAGTTATGTTTATCAATTTGTGTTAGTAATTTATTGATTAGTCATTCAACTTGTATTGTCATGCGATTTGATTTTGTCTGATATATTGTGTGTTGCTTTGGAATTTTTACAGTTTTCGCCGAAACTCTAAATAAATATTCTTATATAACGGAATTACCTTATCAACAAGATGAAATCTATATAAATCCTCATAATGTGTTATTCATAAAATGAATACTATCTTAAAGAAGGCTACGAATAAGGTTGAAACGTTGGCAAGTATATGCTGACTTAAAATTGGTGTTGTTATTTTATGTCTATTGTTGCCTTAAATACCAACGAATTTATGATGAATTTATCGAATTTGAGAACCTATAAACTTCTGAAATGGAGCAATATTTTGATGTACTGTTCATACCATTATTTCTTTTCTTACAAAAATACGATATTTTAGATAAGTATGTTTACAAATTTGCTGCACGTCTTTATTAAGTACTGGGTATCAGATAACAGATAAGTGACCTAGATACATGTTTGAAGAGTAGATGTGATGTGTTACAGATGATTCGTTTGGTCGCAATCTCACACACCGTGGGGATGTTTTGCAATATTCCAACTGAAGGCTGCTACACCCTGATTGTACATCAGCTTGAAAAAAGTTCACACTAAATTTATACAAGTGTTGGCAACCCGTTATTATATTAAATTGTATCCATCCCATTCGATATCTAACAAACGTTGATGTTTTCTAGGATACCAACAGAGGTCAAATCGGCAAGCTGAGCTTATCAGAAATTTTGAGATCAGACGGTGAGAGGGGTTGAGTCAAAAGCAATACTAACTCTTTGCACTCGAGGCCTTTTTTTCTGGTATCTACCGGCAACTCGAGATGTTTCTTAGCATTCTATTGACATGAATTCTAACTTAGAATTTTTAAGCTATCTAGATTTGAGAATAAGGTCACCTTTACCTCACCGACAATCATTTTATCGACATTTCAAGCTCCAAAGAAATAAAACCTAAAGAAACATTAGGTATTGTAGATTTGCTGCGTGAAACCTAATGACGACTGAGAGTCACCTCTCGAGTGCAAAGGGCTAAAAGAAAGTAAATCAGAAATAAGGGATAGGCAACCTACAGTCAGCACGGAAGATTTAAATACATATCACGTAAATTGCATAAACGCGATAGTATACTTAGGTCATACTGTATTTCAGATTAAATTGATGTAGCGCAACGTGAGTGAAGCACCTTTATCGATTGAGTATTATTAGCATTCGTATATACCTTACAATTAACTCAAATATTATAATTGATCACGTAAACGTTAAATAATAAAGGACCAAGAACAGATCCTTGAGACACATCGCTACCAATCAACTTAGATAGAAAGGATTTTTGTTGAATTAATTGGATCTAAATATTGTATTTAGTCCGATAACAAAAATGAATCTGGCATTTCTTCTTGGAAGTCCTCGCGGCTCTTTAGTTCTTAGAAGTGTGGGACGATAAGCCTGTTAATATAAACACCCGTGCCGAAAACTTGAGTTCGACGGTTAGGGTGTCAGTTAGTTGAAAGACAACGTCGATGGTGAACACGACTACCTCTCTGAGCCTCTAAGTGATAAATAAAATATCATTTAATATAAAACTATATTCTTATTTTATTTCTTTAGTCCTTGATAAGATGTGAAAATTGCACAACTTCGTAGCGATCAATGGATCAATCTTGTCAAATGGTTTGTCCATGAACTGATCGAGAGCCAAACTGTCTAAACTCGTTTTGATTCACTGCGAAAGGAAAAGGTATGTCGGGCACGATAGTCGCAGGGAGCCATAGAGAATTAATAACCGCCGTAAACCCCATTATTCTTGCCAACATATTCTGTTGCATATAACAGTACTCCGAACAATACCCGCAGTCCTCGGTTGCCCTGTCTGCCAACCGTGTCCGGTGGATCGTTTCCACGCTCGTGGTCGCATGCACACGGACGGACGGATCGCAAGAAGCGACGCTAGGTCGCCGGATCTCGCCCTTTCTGGCCCGTTGCGCGGTTTTTCGTGCAACCAGAAGAAAAACGATCCCGAGCAGGACGACGTAGAAGGATCAGCGGAAGGGAAGAGCGCGGCACCGACGTATGTATCCGTGACTAATCTTTCACGGTGAGGAGTCTCCGCGCGTGTCCCAGTATCGTGAAGTTCTTGAATTATTGCCCTGTTATCTTGGCTGGTTGCACAGCGTGGGAGGGGCAAGAGCTCCCTTCAGATCCAGTTTCATAAAAGGTACCGACACTCGCAGGCCTCTCTCGCCGAAGGGGGGAAAGGGAGACGCCGCGCGTACCGTTTCTAGTTCTAATCTGTCGGCCATTTGTTAGATGCTTATGACATCCACTGCAGAGGGATGCAAGGAACCGCAGGAACAACGGGGTGTGCGTGGAAGGGGTATATGATGCGAAGCACATTGACTGTGTCGCCGTTTGTCCCGTGCTGACCATTGGGACCACCCTGGATGCAGCCAGTACGTTCAGGACAGATCCGGGCCAACCTGCGCTAAACTTGTCCCAACTGAAACTCCTGCTACCACCAATGCATTCTTTTTCTTCGTACAAATGTATTAGGGAGTCCCATAAGTTTCTTCTCCCTTTTTTTGATGCGAAATGAATACACGATATTTGGTGCTTAAGGTTGATTTATTATGTTATATATGAACCGTTCTCTTCTATAACCTTCTTCCATCTCTCAGGAAGTCTCATTATGTCCGCTTTCCAAAATTGTTGAGGCTTACTTTTAAAATATTCATCTAGGTGCGCTTTTATTTCGCTTATGGATTTGAAAGATTTACCACGGAGAGAATTGTTTAAAGAGAGACTGAAACCGATGCCATAAACGGCTAAGAGATAAGCCTACATGTTTATACAGGGTGTTAAAAATAAAACATTCAATATTTATACGGTCTATAGGGCACACTGTACCCAGTAAAAAAGCTTTAGTAAACATAAGTCCAAAGGTCAACCGTTTCTGAGATATAAACATTTTTGTTTGCTAGTATCATGATCGATTTACTTGCTTCCATCGCATGCGATGTTTATGCCAGTGTTTACAAATTGCGTTCTGAATGTTTGGTGGAGATAAAGATAGCCAATATTCCTAGTTATAGGAATGTAGGAATGTAGGATGTAGGAACTAAGGTTAGACCATTTTAGAAGTTTGGTGGGGATAAAGATGGCCAATATTCCTAGTTATAGGAATATCTAAGAAAGTATCCATATTTACTCGACATATAGAAACTATAAAAGCGAAGTAACTATATTATTCTGAATGCTTCGGCCATCTGCACAATTATCAATATTGTCAGTAGTGACTAAAAAATTATTACAAAATTTACAAGTAAATTTACTGTGTTCTAACAGAGGTAGGATAATTTTCTCTTACTATTTGTTCAGTAATCGAAACGTTTTATCAAGAAAATATTCTATAAGGAAAAATTGCATAAATTTAAATGTCTTATGCGTACGTGGCGCATTTGTCAAACAGGACAATGGTTTTATAAATGATTTCGACGAGTTCGCACCTCGTAGATCTCGATGCCGTTACAATGGGAAGTATCAGTCAAACCAGGGCGTGCCAGGAAATTCGATATTCGCTCATGCATCGTCGACCGATGGCGATTAATTATCCCACGGACACGAAGCCGGGAAAACTTCAGCCTTCGGATCAACACATCCGGATTCGGTGGTGCAAATCGGATCATGTTTTATAAACGGTCTTCAAGCTACGTATTAATTATCACATTAATTGCTACGTCAATCAGTGTCCGACATCAATTTTCTATTCAGGTCGTGCCAATAACCGTTGACTGACTATATGTATATAATTTCGAAAGTGATACTTTTATATTAGAGGAAGTGGTCCAAAAACGGGCTAGAGTCTAAATACAGGCTACTTGCTGAAATTTGGTGACAGGGATTGTGCGCATTCCCGAGAATAGCAGCAAACGAAACAGCAAGAAATGCGAAACAGCAAGATTATCACTAAAAAGCGTGAAATAAAATAATTTTTCGATAAAAAATATTACCGACTCCAACAAAATATTAAAATTGCACTAAAAAGTATGAAATAATTTTAATTAGTCAATTTATATAAATACTCACCAGTTCTAGATATAAGTGCTTAAAAGTATAAAATAATTTCTATTTCCTCTATATTAAATTATACTAAATACTATATTAAATTTTTATTTCCTTTATATTAGATTATGTTAAATAACCTTTCCATAGTCGGCGCAAATTTAAAAATTACCTACAATCAAAATTACTAAACTTGATTTAACTTTCTATCAGAGGGACAGAACATATGCTTTAAATTATTGCTATCATTATATCTACTTTATACATCATATACATTAACACCATTCAATATCGCCAACCCTATCAAATACTATTACATTATGTCACTTATTAAACTGTACACTTTACATTAATAAATGAAATGTTATTTATTTGAAAATGTTAGTAATACAAGAACGACTCGTCTTTATTATATTAACACAACACGTCTGGCAATGAACAGCAAATCAATGATATTGAAAAACAAACAAACAACGCTTATTATTAACAATCTAAAATATACAATTATCAAATCCATCATACCGTGTATGAAACGATATTTAATATTGACATATTCCAATAAATACTATTCTAAATCTACTCAGACAGTATTTTCGTGTAGATAGTAAATACATTAACTGTATGCAATATTACCCCCCCCCCCCCCCCCCGTGGTATCGCCAAACAAATACATCAAACCCTCTCAGACAGTACTTCCACGTAGACAGTATAGATGTATACATTAACAGCATTCAATATTACTGCCCTCGCCAAAAACCTAATTAAGCAGGATTTAAAAATTGTTAATTTTACGCCGACTACGAAAAGGTTATTTAACATCATCTAATATAAAGGAAATAGAAATGTAATATATTATTTAATATAATTTAATATAAAGGAAATAGAAATTATTTTATGCTTTTAAGCAATTATATCTAGAACTGGTGAGTATTCATATAAATTAACTAGAAATTATTTCATACTTTTTAGTGCAATTTTAATATTTCTTTTCCAAAAATTATTTTATTCAAATGACGATAAATAGTGGTACTAGTTGATTGAAATCTTATTGCAAGTACTTTGACAGTTGCAATGAGATTTTATTGAATTACGACTTGTATTTGGTCTTCTTCGAACTCTACCAATCCTCCGGAACGAGGTTCATCTTGAATGATGTAGTTTCCAGGCAGAAATTTGTTAATTCATCGTTGGCACTGACTAACAGTAATAGTTTCATTCCCGTACAATTTACAAATTCGTTTAGTTGTTATTGTTTCATTCTACTCTTGTTAAACTGATACAACATGATACGACAAATGTGTTCATTTGTCATTTCCAATTTAAAACTTTGTAAAACATTGGATTATTTATGTTACTCTTCAAATATATTGCGGACATGCCAACCCTATATGTTCCTAAAAACTGTTTTATTTCATATATTTACTTCAATGAAATACAATGGAATACATATATAAATCGTCACATGGTACGGTGTCTTAAATATAATATCTAGGTTAGGTTGCGAAGTTGCGCGACAGTCTGTCCACTATCCATTGCGCCGATCGATATGGCGCACAGTGCGCAATAAGTGGACAAAATTCAATATTAGTATATATCACAATGTGAGGCAGATTTCTATCGTAGAAAATGTGTGACAGCGTGGAAATTGTTATAAATAATCATGTATCAATCATTTGTATCCATAATACAATCTTTATCTTTAAACAAACATACAGACAAAACGGCAAAAAATATCCTGAGTTCTCAGCATATTTGGATACATTATTTGTTATATTTTAAGAAACTTATAAGTTTTTTTGCAAATACTTGCAACGTCCGGTTTTACATAATTTTTAATAAGGGACCGTACTGTTGGTGTAGGGTCGCAATTAGAAGTTAAAAATTCTAATTTAATTGATTTATGGATTTCTATAAAAATTATTTTTCACACCCTATGAAAAAAACAAAAATATTTGTTTTGTTTTTAAATTTGTTGGTATTGGTTTATAGGCCACTAAAAATAGTGTAATGTTTGCTTGAACATTTTTTTGAAATCTGTAATCTGGGCAGCTCGAATAAAAGGGTTAATTTCTCCTTCAAAACACAAAATTCGCACGTACTGAGGATGGTGTAATTCATAAGAAGGTCCCACAAACAAGTATACAAAGTTTCATCAAAATCGGGGTTTGATAATTTTTTGTTAAGTTTGTTAATTTTTTTGTGATTTTATTAATGTTTATGGTTAATTTTAATTTTTTTTTGTGAAAAAGTAGCAATATATTTATATTAGTAATGAAATTTTGATTTTTGTCCGCACAGTGTGGCGCCTAAATCGAAGACAATTGATCTGTGAGGTGGCAAAGTATGAATTCGATCTAACAAAAACTTATTGCACCTGTAATTGTATCAATTACTACTTTTTTTGTATTAAAAATCACAATCAAATAATAATTTAAGAATTTTATTATAGAAAATATATCGTTATTAATATTTTCTATATTTGAGTTTTGTTTTGACTAGTACAGTTGAGAAAGGACCACCTTAAATCATGCTCGACAAAAATGACTACAGTAACCAAACTGTTCGTCCAATCTAAAATAGGTACGTATAAATATGAATAAGAAGTGTATCATCAACATAATGGAATAACAAATAACATAATATTTGACTACTTCTTGTAAAAGTGGCTGTCCTGTAATATTTGAACAGAATAGCATATAGATAGTATATTGAGTATGTTGATTTGTCTTGTCGCAAACGTGACGAAATTGTAAGGAAAAAGAGGGTTGAAAAATATAATTTCAATTGTTCAACCACGACTGTTTTATCATCGAATCCAAAATCGGACTGAATGCGGTTATAAGTAATGTTAAATAATAATCCTTAAAGGAAGAACACGCGGTGGATATTGTAGCAACAATATATAGTGGGTGTATAATGTATTCGTACGCCGATCAATTTCCTAAAAAATTTTTGTGAAATTGTAGTTTATTAATTTCATTTTTTATAATCTATGATATTCTACATATTCTCGGAAATCTCTAGAATAGATATAGTCCAAACAACAGTTATTACTTTATATAATTTGCGAAATTACCAAGAAAATACGAAAAATTGGCAGAAATATAGAAGCAATAAAATTCGTATGGTTTTTATAACGAACCATTTACAGTAGAATTTGTAACATAAACACATCAGTTTATAGCTTCGTACGAATTATAAAACATCAAATTTACAGTAAAGAAGTCTTAAAAAATGTTTTAATACAAGAGTGGTAGAAGATCCCACCCTAAATAACATCAAATTTAGTTAATTTACTTAATGCCTAGAAGAGTTCCAGCAATTATAAAATGAAACTGAAATCCCACGAAGTATTCATTACTTATAAATTACTGTAAATTAATGTAAATTTCATGTTTTTTTTAATGAAGTTTTGAAAATTTAACATTTGTTCGAATACTTATTGCTTCTATATTTCTATCGATTTATTGTTTTTTCTTGTTAATTTTGCAACTTATATAAATAACTAATTTTGTTTATACTGCATCTATTGTAGAGATTTCCAAGAATATGTAGAATATCATTGTTTATAAAAGAGAAGTTAATAAATTACAATTGAACGTATTTTTTTTTATTGGCCAGTGTACGAGTACTTACTACACCCACTCTAAATTATCTGAAACTTTGCTTTGTATAGAAAACGATACCGCGAGCATGGAGTTGACCAGCATTCGTATCTGTGTAGTAAGTGTATCTAAAAAAAGTAATTATTTTGAGCCATTTCTAGCGTCGAATTTTGCATTTTTCATGGGATTATAGGGTAAATAATATTTTTTTTTAGCAAAAACTAGTAATTTTTAGGTATGTTTGCCGATTACGTCGAGATGGCTTGATCAATCGGAATGAAATCTCTTGCATCCTTTAGAATATTTCTTCCAGTCCGGTAACAAAACATTTTGTGATTTGCCATTTTTTACCCGCTTAAAAAAAAAAAAAAAAAAAAAAAAAAAAAAAAAAAAAAAAAAAAAAAGAAAAATTTTGTCATGTTTCTTACTCCGAGACGGATGGACCAATTAGATTGAAACTTCGTGCATCTGGAAGAGCATTTGCCATTTGGTCCCATAACAAACTCTTTCTTTTTAACCGACTTCGAAAAGGAGAAGGCTACTGAATTCGACATGTATATATATTTTTTTCTTTCTGTTTTATGTTTCTTTACCGATTACATCGAGATGGCTTGACCAATCGGGATGAAACATTTTGCATCTGGTAGAACACCATTGCCACTTGGTCCCATCAAAAAAATATTTGACCTTGTTTTATTTTTTACCACTTCCTATCACTTTTTATCGCAAAAAGCGTACTATTTCACGTATGTTTGGCCTGAGATTGATGAAACTCCCTTACATTTTGCTACCGGACAGTTTTTTGCGATGATCCCATTTGCAACCAATGTTTTTACAAAACGTGTAGTATTGGTTCATTTGTGGTTCTCGGTGTATGGGCGATCGGATAATGCTGATGGTTCGCTTTGTGTCGCCATAAAATACGAATCCGAACGCAACTAATTGCTTGTACCTGTTCGACAAAAGGAAACACGTTGGTCCCGTGCCAATAAACACGTCCCTTATGCCCTCTTCTTGTTCGTTCGTTCCTTTCGTTCTCCCGTTCGGAGTGACGCAAGGTGGATCTACCTCTCAAGCTACCTCAGGAGAGCCAGGGGGCCTCGGTTATTTATCCGCGGAAGGGTCTATTAATTTCAAGCCAATAATAACTCGGACTCCTCGCACTAATTAATATATGAGCACCATTGGGGCCGGTAAGAGCCGAGCAGGTTCGTCTCTCCGGACCATCTTAAAGACCCGCTTCGCTGCCTCTTTCTCTTAGCTTCTTTCCCCGCCGGTCCTTCCTTCTTTTCCCCTTCGCTATTCACTCTCATCTTCTCTCTGCTTTCCTCTTTTCCTCGCGCGGGCCTCTCGTATCGGCAAAACGATGATGAAGAACTGACTCTGCCGACAAAGACACCGCGACATGAACCATGCGTTCTCGTTGCTCACATCGCTTGACCGACTCTCCTGAAAGGTATCTCTCGAATCTTGATCAAGTACTCCGAGAGATAGGTGTACGTGTGCTGTAAAAATGCTCAGGACCTGGTTAGCTTCCGCCAAAAACCGATAGTTACGAACAGAATTGAATTTGAAATTGTACGAATGCTGTCTTAAAAATTTGTCAAATTATATGTATAACGAACTACATGAACGGAGTACATGAAGCAATCACATGACATTTGAGAATTGCACAACTAAAAGTAATTAGACGAATTACTGTTCAGAACCAATAAAGAAGACACTGGAAGTAAATTTTAATAAATATCAATCGACAATTTAAAGGAATAACTATTTAGGAAAGGAATAAGTATGTTTTTTTTGTGACACAGCTATAACATCAGAATATTAAGTGTTACAAATAAATTATGTAATTCGCTTCGGACTGGCAATTCATTGCAAAGTAACCTTGCCTTTATGTTATCATTATAACCGCTTTAGATATTATATACATTAACACTATACGTATACAATATCGCCAATCCCACCAAATACTATCCCAAACCTACTCAGACAGTATGTATCCCCATAAAAAACTTCAAAAAGTAAAAAAATTACGCCAAACACATGAAAAAGTGGAGGACTCAAGGAGTTATCATAGAAAAATAAAAGATCCCTATAAAAAACTACAAGAAAGTAGAAAAAGATGTGAAATCGAAATGAGCTGCCAGTGCATGAAGGTGCTTTCCAGCAATATGCAAAGGCGACACTCTATAACACAATGTAAAATTCGGTGGTTTCCAACTATGCGCAGCTAAAATGCTGAGTTCAACAGTGCAGACGTTCAGACCCTAATGACAACTCATGTAAACTAACTGCTCTACACTTTGGCGGTGAAATGACGAAGCTAAATAGTGTATCAACCACAAACTGAGACTGTTTAGACATTTGTCTAGATGTCCGTGGCCTGGAAGTCAAATGCTTGGCGTGGCCAGGCAAAGCATTCTCAGATCATCAATACCCATACTTTCTCTCTCGCAGACTACGCAGAAAACCGTTCCAACATTTACCGCGGGTGGTTTTCTCTTCAGAAATGTTTGCAGAATCCAATAACGTAGTGTAAAATCGACCTAGGTGAATAACTCTTTGTTATTGTTATTGTTATACTCTAGGTGAGTAACTCTTCATTAAAATACAAAAGTATTTCGTGAAAAGTACTCAGGTCGTCAACTTTGGGTGATGGAGCAATTTCACTTTCGGTTTCGTATTTAGGACGAGGAACCCTATAAGAATCACCTAGTGGATATCGCGGAATTTAAAAAAAGTTTAAATTTGTTGGACAGTGTAATATGTCTATAATATTTTTAATATATATAATCTAAAATAATCCATGTAAAATAATATGACAAAATGAATTCTTTAGTTTTGTGATTTATATATGTCGCAGGGAAATGATAAAAATAGAGATTTGATCAAATCCCTAAGGTAGATGATCAATTCACGGGAGATGTTAAAATAAAAACTGTGTGAGGTCATTTCCCTAAAGAAAGTAAGTGATTTGATCAAATCCCTTGACTGTTTTAGTGAAAAGATGGAATAATATTGTTTAGATATTAAAAGTATTAATGTAGTAAATCATGCGTTATTAAGTGAAGAGTATGTAATACAACAATAGTCGTAGAAACATAAATTATTTATTATGTACATTCCTGAAAAGTATTATTTTTGTTTTTTAAAATATCAGCTTAGGTACCTTTTTTTTTGCTAATTAGTCTTGAATAAATAATTTATGTTTTTATGAGTATTGTTGTATTACCTATTCTACTTTTAATAACGCATGATTTACTAAATAAATACTTTCAATATCTAAACAATATTATTTCATCTTTACACTAAAAAACAATTAAGGGATTTGAACAAATCACTTACTTTCTTTAGGGAAATGACCTTACAGAGTTGTTATTTTAACATCTCTCGTGAATTGATCATCTACCTTAGAGATTTGATCAAATCTCTATTTTTATCATTTCCCTGTGACATATACACAGACTTCTTATTTTTTTAATTGAAGAAAGGAAAAGAAAAGGAGAACGGGTAAAGAAAGTGAATGTATATATTTCATATGATACTAATTTATTAATTACAAACATTTATTGATTCAATTCATGAATTAATACAAATATCAGCAAATTTGTTATGCACACCGCTCATCATCATCTTATGCTTCAATTATCTGTAACACATACAAACCATATTTTAGTTGCAAATTAACGCAAAACTTAAAATAAAAATAGAAATCATCATTTTCATACAACCATTATGTACAGCTCACTTAATTCCTTCTGTTGTACACTCTGTCAGATCGTAGTATATTTTAACTGACAAATTTCAATATAGCTGTCAAACTTTATCGTATTTCCTGTAATACTTGCACGATTCTTCTTGTGGTATTTTAATAATTACTACCAAATATTCTTCACTCAGATAAAATACTAGAATTTCACAGAGGCAGCTCTTATTTTTGGAGAGCACCAAAATACTGTTGCTTCGTCAGCAAATTATTTGCTTCATGAAACAACCAATTCATCCCTTCGTTTCCTCTTATTGAAATGACTGTCGCTGCTTATATCAATCAAAGTGTGGAAACAGAAAACACACAAGAATTTACAACGATATTACACATACTTTAAGCGCACACAACTACTTATCAAATAATGGTAAACACTATCTACTTTTAATTGTGGATTTTACTTACTCTTTTATTGATGATGTTATATGCTCCTCTTCTTGATGTGAAATATAATAAAATATGTCGCACTGCTAATACTACTATTATAGTTTTACTGCGTGCACACACGTATTACAAGGCAACAGTACTGTCTCTTGTGCATTATTTCTTGCAGCATCTGGTGAAATTTTTTTCTTCTGTTTTAATAATCTGCATCCTGCTATTCCTCACTGTAACATATATCTGTCAAACGAATCTGTCAAACGATACTAACCTATATCTGTAAAACGAATCTGTCAAACGATACTAACCTATATCTGTAAAACGATATACACAAGTATTTCTTACGCCGGCCGACGAGCCTTGCCGACTGATTCCGAGAGTCGACGAGTCGACGAACAGCCTTGTCTCCTATTGGCTAAGTGTTGACGAAAAATCGACTGGAAATGTATAAGACGGTAATATTTTTGGATGTATCGTGACATGATATTACGATATCGCTGTTGTACGTGTCCCGATTTGATTGGTTTTGGTTTTATTCGAAAGCTTATGTGCGATTTACATAAGAAAAATGCGTTTAAATTTAGAAAATATAGCAGGCGTGATGAGATATTAATGAAAGAAGTTTCAAGTTAGGTTAGAATGGACCATCTCTCCTGTAAAAGATAGCGGTAGCGCCACGTTATACAGGGTGGCTTTATAATTTTTCATGAACTTGGCGTCGAGACGCTACCGCGTCTCTAGATTTCCATGAAGAGAGTACGTACATTATCAATGATCAATTTTGTCGCCCACCTCCCAACAAAAAAATACTCCTGAACGTCCTGAGAATGTCCCTGGAACGTCTCAGTTACATCGCAGGACGTCGTGGCGTGGACATTCTATGTACGTCCTTGGGACGTCCGATGTGGACATTCCCAGAACGTTCTCTGTAACATTGAGATTTAAAATAAAATTAAATTTAAATTTTATATATTTTCTTTTATTTTTTGGTGGATTTTAGTTAACTGTATTTATTTCTTGTAACTGGATTCCATGAAAAACGATGAACAAATCTTTCAATTTTTATTTACTTCCGGCGGGATTCGAACTCACGATTTTCGAACTACAATCGCAACCTGCTTCCTCACTTACCCATAAACGACTTTGCTGAACCGATTCATATTTCAGGCTTATACAGGGTGTCCAAAAAGTCGGGGAGGAGCCGGAAATGGAGGCTAGCTGAGACGATTCTGAACAACAATTTCCTTTGCAAAAATGTCGGA
>NW_026534344.1:15226898-15230489 GCF_026225885.1 Hylaeus anthracinus | reverse complement strand
TTCTCTTAATATCTCCTTAACGAAGCCCCATCCGACATTTTTGCAAAAGAAATTGTTGTTCAGAATCGTCTCAGCTACCCCCCATTTCCGGCTCCTCCCCGACTTTTGGGACACCCTGTATAGTGACTCGCATTAATATTCGGATACTTTTTAAAATACAATTCCTTCTTTTGAAATTGGTCTAAATGACTTGAACTTTTTTTTTAAAAGTTAGAAGAATTAATTTACTAGGTAATTCTGAATAGTTCCAAATATTACATACATATCACATCTCATATATACAAAAAATATTGTATTCCTAATATTGAATAAACATTTTGTTTTACATGTTCAAACATATATTCTGTTGCGAATATTAGATAAATATGTGTTTTATCCACGGAAAAAAATATTCTTTTGCGAATATTAAATAATGACTGTATACCCAGATAGCACAGGAACAGGAACGTTTTCTGTACGTCCATGGGACGTCCGGTGGTATCTGGGAATGTTCACTTTGTTATTTAGTCCATCAATTAGGCTTATATTAATTGCTATAGAAAAGAAACAATAATATTGCAATTGTTTACATTGCTCTTTATAATTCCATTCCTGTTCAAATAGTCAACTAATAGGTATTTTATTTACTATAATGGTCAATTTATGAAACAGTTTTTGAATTTTCAAGAATCACTTCATGTATTTATGACGCGATCCCTTTTAAAATATTTTTCGTTATACAAGTAAAAGAATTTGTCATTATCTTTAGACACTCAGTATGTTTATTCAATGATAATGTAAGAAGCTTTTGTTTTTTCTTTATTATAGAATCCTCTACGGGGTTATTAGCAGTATTACATGAAAATATACACATTGTAGTTTACATTTGATTACATACTGTCTAGAGAAGTTTACATTTAAGTCTTACGTTTAAGTTAATGTAAGAAGTTACTCCTGTCTTTGTTGAAAATTTATTCCACAGATTTGTTATGGAAATCTGTAAAACTACTGCGACTCACCTTCGCCTAGGTAAGGTAACTATGCGTGACTACGGTGCGATTCAGCGCCGAACGGAGATGAGTTACGTTTATCTTAATGGTACAAACAGGGATTTTTATTTCATAAGTTGCTATCATCGTTGTAACATAGTACCAAGGAAATTGGTACCATTGGCGTGTGTTTCGCAGATTTATTTTTATGGGAAAAATAAATAAATGACGTGCTGCGTCGATGTAAAGAAATGTGTTAGTAGATTGTTTTACATATCCGATTCCTGCTAATATATTTGTAATAGAAAGGGCAAATATACAAATCTGCTATTAACAGTTTACAATCTATAACATTAGAAGGACTTTAAATTACGTTTTCACACAATACTTTTTAATCGTCCTAAAGACATTTCCTCTGTCATCGAGCAACCAGTCGGTCGCCGCTGTGATCCAACAGTCCTTGTTCTTTCTGTGAAGGAAGCTTGCTAAATATGCGGGAGTTCGTGCAAGTAAAGGAAGGCGCGTATTTCCTTCGTAGGTGTGTCCCGATGTCATGGACTCGTAGCACGAGTCCGAAGTAGTGCGAAGTTAGCCTGTTTGCACCGCTGGGTGCACCGGATACCCTTTCTATGATGTCGCATAGATATTCAGGGGTCACAGAGACACGGGACACGTGTTCGTCGTCGTGAAGCACGTACAAAACTCGAACGAACTTACGACCTCTATCGACGCATACATCATGTTCGCATGCATGTGTGCACCCAGGTTCGCGTCACGCCACGGATCCTACGAAACTGATTCTGGGCGTAGTCCTAGCCATTGTCCCGTGACAGACGCTCGATTGTCCCTATTAATATATAGGAGGGATTCTCTCTGATATCCTCGAGTGCCCTCGTTTCCTGACTTGCCCACGTACGAGACACCTACTTGTAATAACCTCGTCGCGCGTTGACGATCGCTCGTCTCTTCCCTCGGCCTTCTTCCTGTGCGTAACTACATACTACCGGAAAGGTGCAGAGATGTTGAAAGGAAAAAGTTTTGATGATCGTGAAAATAAACGATCGCTTGCCACGAGCCAAGTATAGCTTGGGCACCGTAGATGCTCTAGTAGCATTTATGGTTGGCCAACGATTTCCAATAGTTGGGAATCAGTTGGGATATAGTTAGTGCTTTTGCCTACAAATGCCCAAATAAGGGCCTACATTAAAAGGATTATGACAATTTTCCTAAAATACCCAATGTTGGGCTAACAATTACTATAGTTGGTTAATTAACAAGAAACTTGCAACAATAATACTACGTCGGACCAACCAAAGCTCGCCAACGCTTAAACGTTGTCCTTAGACGTTGTGGAAATCTTGTTACAAACAAGAACCTGTTGTTATATTCTAAAATGAGTTCTTTCTATTCTTATTTATGAATAATACTCGCGGTTTTCTATCGTTGAGCCATAGTTGGCCCACTGAAGTTTTGTTATGTACAGTATATTGAACTTTATTAATTGATTATTCATCAAATTTGTATACTTTAATTTCAGAAAGCAAAAATGAAAACAAATGAAAAGCTTTGTTGCAGGCAAAACGACGGGGCGAATCCTTCGACTCTTGTTTCTTTTAATTTTTAATCAATGTGATGCTGGGCGGGCACCCTTGCCACCAGACAGTTAATTTTTGTTATCCATTACTTTATTATATGTTACGCATTGACATTTACAATAAAGCACAAATAATTATTGAAAATGACGTGCGTGAAGCCAGTAAAAATCAGCGAATTACGAATATAATTCGTAACGCGAGTGTTTTATTTTTCGAGATAAAGGTGAAGTGACTGTTATATGTATATTGTGTGCAGTTGCATGGCGTCTTGCAGTCCGTTTGGTAATCCGTTCTAATGTAAAAGCCGGTAAGTAGTAATTTAATATGGAAAGTGAAAGATCCGTTCGTACAACAGTAATGCGTTTTGTTTTATTGCGTTCTATTTAATATACATTTTTAGTTCATGTGAATTTTTGTTCCTAACAAAGACGGTTATAAAACAAAAAACTGTTCGACAAAGCCGACGGTAGGAATCGACGAGACACTAATGCAGTTGAACGCGTGCATTTATCACGATTAGACGTGCTTCGTATATAATATATTTTGCAATGATAACTCCTTGAGTCCTTCACTTTTTCATGTACTTGGCGTAATTTTTTTACTTTTTTGAAGTTTTTTATCGGATCTCACTTCTTTTTACAAATCATTTATTACATAGAATCTCTTTTAAATTTATAAAAATAAAATAGATATTTCTGTAAACTCTACATAAGAAGTCTAAATTATTATTTGTTTTTTTAATTAAATAGAGTAAAATAAAGGGTACATTGGGATAACACAAGCGAATATATATGTAATTGCAGGTATGTATAATTATTTATAAATTGAATACATAAGTGTTTATATTTAATAAATTATATGAAATATATATAAATATATATATATATATATATATATATATATATATATATATGTTCAATTTATAAATAATTATATATGCCTGCAATTTTTGTTCTTGCTGCAAGAAATTTTAATGTTAAAGATGAAATGAGAAAATGACTACATTTTTATAAGCTCTACATATAATT
>NW_026534344.1:15159286-15226888 GCF_026225885.1 Hylaeus anthracinus | reverse complement strand
CGTTGGCTAACCGATATCACGTCAATGGCCCATAAAAATGCCAACAAAGAACCGTGTTCTTGTATGCCAGTGAAATTCTTACGTTTTTTTGTTGTTGCCACACTAATCAATTATGAGTGCATTTAAATCTTATTTTAACATGTTATCAGCTAGAATGTTCAAATATACACTAGAAATTATTTAACTATCCAGGGAAGTGATAGACGTCGTCAAAACCATGCCATAGCTTTCCAAATCATACAAGAACCACCCTCGTGTTTAAGAACTGCTCGCAAATAGTCTAAATTGTAGGTGTTTATAATATTTTGTCTAACACCGATAGGATGCGCTGAATTGCAAAATAGGAAGTATATCAAGGGATAAAATTTACACCGTAATAATATACCGTTGCCTTTTTCCCCCTTTTTTTTTCATTGTGTTTATATAGTTACATCCACCTCACAGGGTTATTAGTAACTACATGAATTTCTGATACGTCTACATTCGGGTGAATAGTTTTGTTTGTTTAAGGAGCATAATTAATTTATTACAATTTTCGATTGTATTGGTGGCGTTTCCGATTTTTTCATGGATTTTGAATTTTCTTCTTTCAAGTTGGTACTTGACGCAGGAGGTGATGATGTGTTCTATTGTGTTCGATGTGTTGCAACTGGTACATGTAGGTTTTTCTTGATTTTTGATTAGATGAATATGAGTGAGATTTGTGTGTCCACTCGGTGTGTTCTCACTCGGTTGATTACTACTTGTTCTTTTCTTCTGAGTGTTTCGGCCGGACTGGTTTTGTAGATGTCTTTCCTGATTCTGTGTATTAGAGTTTGTCGAAAGGTTTTCTATACAGTGTTCCATTTATCTTAAATGGTCTTTGATATAACTTTTGCTATCTCCCTGTAGTGGTGGATTCTTTTTATTTTTTTTCAAATCGCATTCCTCTTGGTCTAATAGTAATTGTGTAATATATTTTTATTTATATAAAATGTAGCATACTTCGTGATTGGACTTTTAGATTCTTAAGATTAATGGTAACATTGAGTCAGTGAAGTTAGTGATTGAGTTGTTGTTGGATGGGCCTTTGTTGATTTAGTTATTTCCTTACTTCTTCGTACTTTTTGCATTCGATCAAAACTTCTTCGATCATTAAGGTTGTTCTTTTCTGTTAAATTAGTTAGCTGGTTTTCTTCGACGAAATTTTTTGTTAGATTATGGGTAGAAGCAAGAAATAAAATAAGAACATAGTTTTATATTAAATGATATTTTATTTATCACTTTATTAACAAAACGATTACTAACTGCGACTATAAAGGTACTTTATTAATATTAATAGAATGTTTTTCTATAGATAGTGTTTTATGCTACGTCTTTCCTCATCGAGGGCCGAACAACGGGTGAGTCTCTTGTCCGTCCAGGTCCTCGCCCATTCCGCTTTCGTTTATAAGGCTGGCGCCTTATCGCTCAGCCTTTTGGTAATGTGGCCGGCCGCCGAGTTGCTTATATAGCGTCCACGGCTTCTTCTGTCGAACTTTTGTTACAACTTAGAGGCTCAGGGAGGTAGTCGCGTTCACCATCGAGATTGTCTCTTAACTAACTGACACCCTAACCGTCGAACTCAAGTTTTCGGCACGGATGTTTACAGTGAGTGTAGAAAGTATTCGTACACCGATCAATTTCCAAAAAAACTATGTTGAAATTGTAATTTATTAACTTGTTTTTTTAGAAATAATAATATTTTACATATTCT
This sequence comes from Hylaeus anthracinus, assembly GCF_026225885.1. NCBI lineage: Eukaryota > Metazoa > Arthropoda > Insecta > Hymenoptera > Colletidae > Hylaeus > Hylaeus anthracinus. Next base: position 15,225,153 of record NW_026534344.1, on the reverse strand, counting down.
TGGAAATCTCTAGAATAGATACAATACGAAAACATTAGGTATTTTGTATAAGTGAGAAATCAACAAGAAAAAACAATAAATCGATAGAAATACAGAAGCAATAAGTATTCGTACAAGTCTTAAATTTGTAAAACTCCATTTAAAAAAAAAAACGAAATTTACATTAATTTATAAATAATTAATACTTCGTGAGATTTTCTTTGATTTTATAATTACTGCAACTCTTCTAGGCATTAGATTAACTATCATAAATGTCGATGTTATTCAGGGTAGGATCTTCTTTCATTCCTTTATTACAGCATTTTTTAATTCTTTTTTATTGGAAATTTAATAGTTTATAATTCCCACAAAGCAATAAACTGATGTGCTTATGTTACAGATTCTACTGTAAATTGTTCGTCATAAGAACCGTGCGAATACTTATTGCTTCTATATTTCTACCGATTTTTCGTATTTTCTTGTTAATTTCGCAAATTATATAAAATAGTAATTGTTGTTTGAACTATATTCTAGTATATTCTAACTATATTCTAATATGTAGAATATCATTGATTATAAAAAAAGGAGTAAATAAACTACAATTTCACGCAAAAGTTTTTTGGGAAATTGATCGATGTACGAATACTTTCTACACCCACTGTATATTGACAGACTTATCGTCCCGCACTTCTAAGAACTAAAAAGCCGCGAGGACTTCAAAGATGAAATGCCAGATTCATTTTTGTTATCGGACTAAATACAATATTTAGATCCAATTAATTCAACATTTTTTATTATTACTTACAACTTGAGGTTATATTTATTTTTCCAATAATTTTCCATTCTTGTACAGACGAAGTTTGAAAATATCGATTCTCCCAAAGCTGACGTACGCTCGATCCCTTTCGGGATCGGTGGAGCGATCTGGACAGAATCATTATGTATCCAGATACGTGACATGTATCGGCGTTCAGGTGAAATCCATGGGTTCGCTTTTCTTTGTAGCCGACGTGTCACATACGTCGTCCATGCAGGACGGCTATCGACAGCCGATGGCGTCGATTTAATTTCCGCGATTTATCGGCCGTTTCCACCAACGCGAAACAACCTGTCCCATTTGCTGCTCAGCTACAGCCCACGGGGCAATAATTCCGACACCTTGAAGTAATACGTATTCCACAAGGCGAGCCGCACCACGTGCGTGTCTGCTCTCGCATCCTCTCTCTTTCCGCCTTTCGTTTCTCTTACTATCTCATTCGCTCCACCTTCCTTGCGCTATAAACAGGGTCTATCTGTTTACTCATGCCATTTTTTATTTCCGGTATTTCCGGTAGTGAAACTAAAAAACGTTTTAAACAAAAGTTTATCAGTTCTTGATAAGCTACATGTTCGCATACTTTTAAATATGAAAAAATACTTTTTACTTAAAAACGTAAAGGTCGCATTGACTTTTTTAAATAACACAATTCTATTTTCTATCGCATCACGTAGCTGATATTAAAATACATTCGCATATATAATAATAATATGACCTTGAAATGATATTTTACTCGAAAAATGGAACTGAAACGTAAAGTTGATGTTTATCGAAAATCATAGACTTCTGCGACAACCTGTGAATCTAAACAAATATGTATATTACGTCACTACGAGTGACTTCTAAGAAATGGAAAGCTTGATCATATCCAGTCATTCAATTTCTAAATTGATCTAAATTATCTTTGTAATATTACAGTAGATGTTCGAAATGGTGGCCTTATTCAGCGGTATATTGTCTGAAACGAATAATAAGAGACTTTTTTTTATCCTTTCAAATGTCTCAGGATTAATGACAGCACAAGCACGAACTATTCTATTCTTATGCCTCTGGTGTTGCAGATCATTCATAATAAACAACTTCTTTGAAATTTCCTTAAAAACAAATGCCTTTTTTTTATATTTACTGAAGTCTATGATTTCCGATAGATATCAATTTTATGTCGCAGTTCAATTTTTCGAGTACGATATCATTCCAGGGTCAAATTTTCATACATATCTGATTGTAGTTTAATGTTAGGTACATAATACGATAGGAAAAAATATGTATTTATAAATGAAAAAACATCGTTCACTTCATACCATCAAATTACCATTTAGACAATCTGTGCTTTATAAAACTTATTGAAAGATAAACATTTCGATAACGACAATATCAAATCGTACTTGATTGAGTTTTTTGCCGATAGAAACGGTTTTATGAACTTGGAATTATGATACTGCTTGAAAGATAGTAAAAGGTCATTGATAAAAATGGGCAATACATTACTGAATAAAAATATTTAATTGAATCCAAAACTTACATTTAAGATTCTTAATAATTTACCGGCGAACATTTTTGAACTTAACTTACGTTTACTTAGAAACTATTAATGTGTGGAAAACTATCGGAATTACGTAACAATTCTACATTTTTTATTATCATTAAGTAGTTAATATTTATTTAATAGAAAAAAAACTTCAACACTGATATCAATTCTCTGTCTACATCAATACTTGTCGTTTTGTTACTGTTATTATCACAATCAAAGAAACAATTTGTATGTATATTATAATTTTCTTTCCTACGCTTCAAGTATGTATTTAAACTACTTACATTTTTTAATTATTCCACCAAAATATGTACAAAGTATTATATTTCACTGCAATACGCGATCTATTCTAGCCGAAAGGCTGAATCCAAATGAAAAGATCTATATTTACAATGGTCGTTCATATTTTACTACTTTTCTCTCCTTACGTACGTCAAATAAGCATGTTAGTTCTGCAATAATCAGTTGAAACCACGTGTACACGGTGCTCGTCGGTAAAGTGAACAAAAATTCGCAATTTCTTAGTTGCCAACCTGATACAATAGATGCAAAGACTTCTAATAGTAATGATATCGACTACGACATACGAGGTGTGATCGAAAAGTAAGGTGACTTTTTATTTTGATCAACAAATAGTTATTTATTCTTCAATGTTTATAGTGTCCTCTTCAAAGATATCCCCCTCAGATATAATACACTTGTGCCAGCGCTTTTTCCAACCCTCGAAACACCTCTGATAAGTACTTTTTTGTATAGCTTTGAGCTCTTTCAGTTTTGAGAACAACTAAAAGTCGCAGGAGCCCAAATACGGTGAATTCAACAACTCCTGAGCGATGCTCGTGCGACGATTCCTCTGATCAAAATTAATCAGTTTTGGAAGAAACTTCACTGACACACGTCTCATGCCTAAAACATCCTTTAAAATTGCTTGGCAAGAACCAAACAAAATGCCAACATCATCAGCGACTTCTCTAATGGTAATTCGACGATTCCTCGCCACTATTTTCTTCACTTCTTCAACGTTTTCATCAGTTGTTGACGTGCAGTGTCGTCCAGGGCGAGTTTCGTTATTAACATCTTCTCGGCCTTCTTGGAAGAGTTTGTACCACTTATAAACATTTTTTTTACCCAGAATACACTGTTGGGATCCAGGTGAGGAACGTGGAGACCGATTTGTACACTTACAAATATATTTCGGACGTTCCAAAAATACAACTCTGGATACAACGAATATTTGCGGAAACAAACTAACAGACTGACGCGCAGAAGGATCGAAAACAATAATGCTGCTCTTCTGAAGATTTCTAAATCTTATATCCTAGACTTATTGGGTAGAGAGGGGGTAACTATGAGCCTTGGTACTGGATGACCAACTCGTCTAGGATGAGTCGTTCATGTCCAGGAAAACATCCTGCAGGGTCTTTGATAACAGATGCGAAAAATAAGTCTGACTAGTTTGTGTTGACATTTTCATTCCGATAGCTTTATTTATTGTTCAGTCAATAGATTGGTCATCCAACAACACTCGCCGTATACCACTGTCAACATTTCAAGTGTTTTGGAGGACTCAATTCCATTTTTTACACAAAATTTAATGCAAATTCTTTGATACATTTTTTTCGATAGCAGAAAATTGCCGAATACGTAAAACACTTCTAATATTTATGTTTCTCAATAACAAACAAAAAATGATATATAGCTGCAACTGTGAACATATTTGTTGGAACGAATGCAGCAACATAAGTAAAAAAAGAAAACGAAAATCGACTGTAGGTATCCAGCAAGATTCAAAAAATCACCTTACTTTTTGACCAGAACTCGTATACTTCCTTTAGATACGGTTGTTACAATGTTGGACGTGCATGCTGTTTTACTATAAAACGAATAACCGATTGGAACACACGTGGATTAACCTAGTGCCCCGAAGGGCCATACGTCGACGCGAAGGTAACGAGCAATCGCGTATTCCAGCACATATGCTTTTCTTTTCGATGGCACGTGCTCGATGTCAGAGGATCGGCCGCAGGGGTGTGTTTGCTGGTGGTAAAAGGGTAGATAAGCATCGAGAGTCATCTGGCCTAGACGGGACGCATCATTAAAACGTTACATAGCGAGTCAGGCAGCAGAGTGGGGGACTGATTCATTCCTAGAATTAATTGGACATGCACAGGCAGGGGTTCATTCGGATGGAACAGACCGAGCTGGGCATCAGGTTTCCGTATGTATAAGCTGTTTTTCATTCTGCTGCTGATATCCGAGGATATTGTCAATTACCCTTAATATACAGAGTGTCCTGTAGTATGTCAGAAATATTTCAGAGATTAACTCAGCACCTGAAAACATTGAAAAATTGTTTACAGTGGGTGTAGAAAGTATTCGTACACCGATCAATTTTCAAAAAGACTGTGTAAAATTGTAATTTATTAACTTATTTTTTATAATCAATGACATTCTACATATTCTCGGAAATCTCTAGAATAGATAGAGTACAAAAAAATAGCTATTTATGTAAGTTGCGATATTAACAAGAAAAAACAATTAATCGATAGAAATGTTGAAGCAATAAGTATTCGCACAACTGTTTAATTTTTAAAACTGCATTAAAAAAAAAAAAGAAATTTACATTAATTTACAAGTATATAATATTTCCTTCGTGGGATTTCCTTTTGATTTTATAATTATTGTAACTCTTCTAAGCATTAAAATAACTAAATTATTAGTTATTCGAAGTAGGATCTTCTTCCATTTCTGTGGTAAAGCCATTTTTAAAAGTACTTTACAGGAATTTTGATGTTTTCTAATTCGTACGGAGCAATAAACTAATGTGTTTACGTTACAAACTCTACTGTAAATGGTTCGTCATAAGAATCGTACAAATACTTATTGCTTCTATATTTTTACCCACTTTTCGCATTTTTTTGTTAATGTCACAAATTATATTATCTAGTAAATGTTGTTTGAACTATATCTATCTTAGAGACTTCCGAAAATATGTAAAATATCAGTGATTACAAAAAAGAAGTTAAGAAACTACAATTTCACACAAAAGTTTTTTAGGAAATTGATCGGTGTACGAATACATTCTACATCCACTGTATATAAGCATGCATTCTGTCTGAATTAGTTTAACGAGGAATATATTTGAAATCCGTTGTGTATTGATTATTCCGCATCAAACTGGTCACTTTCGTACTATGTTCTAATCTACCTTACTATTACACTATTGCTCAAGTATTTATTATCCATTTGATAAAATTATTCAAAATATGAAAGATGTAAAATAAGGAGAATTAATTCAATTAATTTATATAAATGTGGCATCTATACAGGATGTCTACAGTTAGGTCCAAACAAACTCATGGAATTAATTCTACAACTATTTTTCAAGAAGTTCCTCTTACAAGGGAAGAGGATTTTCAAAAAATCAAAAATTTGTTTGTACATATTTATCATCTAGGAGATATTATAATGACTGTCACAGAAGCATTTTATAAAATTCTGCTTAGTTTATTATTTTTCGAACCCCAAAAGTGCCCGGCTCAGCGTCATACTACTTTCGTACGAAACTTTAAATGCGTTTTTCTCGAAACCACGTTTTTGGAAATGGCGAGCAGGATTGCATAAAATCCATTACATGAATCGGGATGAAATCTTTTTTCTACAAATGTAGAAAACGTAGAAAACGTTTTCTCAAACGTAATTGATGGTACTGGCGGCGAGATTCAAGTTAAAAAAATTTTTTTCCGTCTATTAGCCATTAGATAGAAAAAATACTATTAACAATTTTCAAAATTTTGTGAATATCTTATCTCCAGTACCTTCAGAATGTAATTATGAAGAAAGTGATATTTTACTTTTTTTAATCGACTTCGAAAAAGAGGAGGTTACTCAATTCGACATGTATATTTATTTATTTTTATTTTTTTATTTTTGTTTTATGTATGTTACTCGATTACGCCAAGATGGCTTGACCAATCGGAATGAAATCAGTTGCATGTTGTAGAGCATGTCTCCGGGGTGGTCCCATTATTAAAACATTTTGGGATTTCTCATTTTTTACCCGTTTTTTTGTTTCAGATGATCAAGTACGATCAAATCCTACTCACCGAATGACTCTTCTATTTTTAAGTGGTCTCGTTAAAGCGCCGTCTAGGAATATCCACATATCGAAACATTGTGATAAAATCAAAAATTAATGTTAAAGCGTTGATCTACCAAATAAAAAAAATTATCATAATTGCACTGGTATTTTTCCTACAAAAAATTCTTGAAAATGATCTTGAAAATTAAACGTCACACAGGTGGACCCCCTTAAATTATCAGTTTGTCCCATAAGTTTCTTCCGTGCCATGCTATGAATAACTCTACCTGGCTATGTTTATATAAACATGTAGGGTTATCTCCTAGCCGTTTATGGCATCGGTTTCAGTCTCTCTTTAAAAAATTCTCTCCGTGGTAAATCTTTCAAATCCATAAGCGAAATAAAAATACACCTAGATGAATATTTTGAAAGTAAACCTCAATAATTTTGGAAAAAGGGCATAATGAGACGTCCTGAAAAATAGAAGAAGGTTATAGAACAGAACGGTTCATATATAACATAATAAATCAACCTTAAACAATAAATATCGTGTATTCATTTCGCATCAAAAAAAGGGAAGAAACTTATGGGACACTCTAATGCATTTGTACAAAGAAAAAGAATGTATTGGTGGTAGCGGGAGTTTCACTTGGGACTAGTTTAGCGCAGGTTGGCCCGGATCTGTCCTGAACGTACTGCCTTGAAAATTAAACGTTACACAGGTGTACCCTCTTAATAAAATAAAGCGATGGGTAAAACTGACGTAAAACTGACTGGGTAAAACTGACGAAAACAGAACAAAGCCGAACAAAACCAATTATGTATACACCGCGTTTCCCTCCTTTCTTGGATTCGTCACTGTTCTCGAAGATTAAAGATCACGATTATAATTTTCCCCCGATCGATTCGCTGTCTGACATTCAGTAAGGTTGGCGCCATAAGTCGACAATGAGGCGTTCGATGGTAGTCACGATGGTAGATTGGTAAACAGCGTTTTCTATAGGTCGCAGAGATCCTCGTGAGCGCCTAATTAATCGCAATCAGCGATAGATGACGCCCTTGTTGGCTAAGACGATCGCGATACCAAGATACGTTGCATTGAATAGTGGTTCCTCTTCCATTGCTACCCCCATTCCCCTTCCACGGCCTCGTTTCGTTAATTCTTGTCGACTCGTTCTCATTAGTGACTCATCTATCTCGTTTAGGGACGGGTGGCCGGTAGACCGGGACTAAGACTAGACACATGATCCCGATGACTATTTGTTACCAGGCAATTCATGAAAAGCAGCAGCGACACGTTTCACCGAAGATCAGTCGAGATGTCATCTGCCTGGAGAGTCAGGTAGACGATGGCGTGGGGATAAGAAGGACTCGGCACGATTATATTCAACGAGCTCGTCCGGTAGTAGCCGATGTCTAACGCACAACACGCATGTCTTAATGACGCCGGAGGAAGGTAAAGGTGGAATTATGGTTCTCCGGACCCCCTACTGCGAACGATCGAGCAGGTAGCCCTGCTGACGAGTCGCCGCTGCACGCTACACGCTAATCGCACGTATGCGAAACTGCTGCTTATGGTTTCCAACATGGATAGCGAGCGTGATGAAAAATGGGTGGCTGTTCGACGAGATGGTAACTTTCTGTTACGTTCATTTTATTTTATCTCTCAAAAGGAAGTATTTCTGAGTTATTAATATATCTATCGCAATCAGTTGTCGAACTTACTTACTAAGTCGAATCGCAACTAGTTGTCGAACTATAGTTTAAAAAATTGTGAATTTCAACGCTCATAGTTTCAGGTACAGCCTCAACTGTAACACCTGTGTCTACTGAAATAAGTTGCACTTTCAAATTCGTACTTTTAAAGATAACTTTAATTTTAATTGAAACATCCAATTTATTTTCAAAATAGATTTAGGAAAAGCCTGAGATAAAAGTGAAATGGATAAAATTCTGCTATTTCGTTCAGAAAAATATCGTATTGTAAGCTCCGGGATATTTAATAAATTCTTTAATTCGTTGGGTTGAACAATACTGATATATTCTTTATAAAATAAACGCTACACGCATATTTATACTCGTAATCGTAATCGTAACCGTGTTCAGAATCATAATCCGTCTGTAACTCTGTCATCGCTATTGTTCTCTTCCTCTTGTCTTACAATTAGTCAGATAGTATACGCGCGCTGATTACGCTCGCAGCGCGAAAGTTTGAATTGGTTAATTGCCTTACATTATCTTGAAAATCGCAAATTGCAAATTTCGAATATCAAAGAAACAATAAAAGAAACCGTTGCAGCAGCAAATGTTACAAGTCAAAGGAATATACTATGCATCTTATAGCAATGTAAACATATAAAACGCTAAAAATTAAACCTCAAATAATTTCACAGCACTGGCATTGGCAGAAGCATTTAGAATTTATAAAAATGCATATAGATTGGAGAAAACCATGGTAACGAACATAAACTTAAGTAAAGAGAAAATCATTATGAAATGTCGACGATTACTGAAAGTGTATGGACTGGAATAGACACTATACCAAGATTGCTGGAGCTATAGAGAATTAATCAACAAATAATTGGGGAAACATGCAAGTATAAGCTTTTAAAGCAATTACAAACTCCGTAAATCACTACAAAAACGTTTAGTTTTGTGGATGTGTACATGACCACATCATCACGTTGACAATTTCAAAGTTTTCGTGAAATGATAGCTGCATCTTTTTCTAATTGCTTGTCCATTAATTCTATATACCTAATTATACTTCCTCTTCGCATTCGTTAATAGCTCAAAAAAATGATTTTTCATACAAACTATAATAAAACATTTATAGTGGATTAACGTGGATTTTTCCTTATTATGTATAATTTTAATGTGACGGGGCAGACTTTTACTGCCCGTCATGAAAGCACCCTGACCCCCGGAAGGGCCTCGCTCCCTCCTCGCCGGACACCCCATTCCGGAGGTGGTCCCGCGAGAGTGGAGGTATATATGGGTGTCCGTGGAATAAGGAAATCTTCCCCGGTCGCGCCCCTTCGCCCCTCGCGGATAGAGCTGCGTCTTCGCGCAAACGCGGCAAGTCGCCGGTCGCGGTGTCCTCCACCCCGGGACCCCGGTGTGGCCGCCACCAAGAGGACTCGTCACCCTCCCAGGAAGGACACACCCCTGCCATTGCCCCGTAGCTGCCACGGGAGAAAGAATAGCCTGGAGATGGCATAGTGGTGGCACACCGGAAGGAGCCCCTACAGCTCCTGGGTGGGGAGAGCTGCGAGCCGGTGCACGGTCGGACGAAACGGCTTTCGGCGATCAAAAATCGATTTTCGTGAATTCGAAAAAATGGTAAAACTGTTTATGTACATCAACAGAGGATAAATTGCTGTTTAATGTAGTGCAATCCGTTTTTTAATATTTTCTTCCGTTATGCTATGGTGCGCATTCAAAGGCAGTTGAAATTCGTCCAAGAAAAACGGTTATGATATTACTCCTAACTTCAATATACGATTCTATAAAACTTTGCTCAGAAAGACGATATTCAAATGAATTATAATGTTTACTAGATTTGTATAGATAGTATTCGATGCATTAAGTAAGTCAAAATGTTAATAACTTTTAAAATAATAGGGTCTGTTTGGAGAGAAGTACATTTAAGTAAAATTGTGACTACGCATGGTTATAAAAAATTGACCGCACTTGTCCGAAGTTTAATTGTTATTACACGAACGGGTGAACCATCCTTTATCAGATTCTGCAAAGATCAGGTCCCCCTAGGTGCCCCTTTTCGAAAAATTGGTGATTGTACTAAGTTGGACTCGTGCGGAAAATAGTACGTAGGTTTGTACACTTACTTTTATGATTATTACGTACATCTTGTCATTTTTAAATTACAAAATACGTTTCTCTCTTAGTTAATAACAGGTTTGAGTTGTATTTTGGTTAAATAACAATAAATATGTCAAACAAGTGAAAGATATTGTACGCGTTACACTTTATACGTGAATATTTGGACACCCTGTAGCTCAAATTGATTTATACTAATACAATTTAAGTATCATAGTATAGGGAATAAGTTCCTAAAATTTCATTAAAATATTTTCAAGAGAACCAAAGTTACGGATTTTTGATCGCCGAGAGCCGTTTTGTCCAACTGTGCGGCGCGCGGCGGCGAGAAGAGCGCGTCGACCGATACGCGATCGATTTGGAGATCAAGAGAATTAACGGCTAACCGCGAGGCAAAACGAAACCTGTGCTACGCGAGCGAGCCCCTTTTTCCGTGGCTAGAGTTTTCTCGTATTTCGAGCGCGCATGTGTGTGTTGGTGTTCCTCCACGCCGTCCACCCCGTAGAAGACGCCCCGGAATCAGGGACCCCGAGGTCTACAAAGTTCAAGTAGGGCTCACTGGTTGGGTTTCCTTTGTGGTGTGCGTGTGTGTGAGAGTGCGGATCGAGCGTGTGTGTCCGCGAGCGTGCTCCGGAGCACCCTTTTCGTCCACGACAGGACCACCACCGGAGGTGAAATCCGTTAGACTTCTCTCCGTCCGTTTCGCGAATCTCCCGCGTGATCTTGCGCGGTTTGAGAACGCGCCGCGTTTCGAAGGAGAGGACCCCTTCGAAACGCAAAACCGTTAATTACCGGTGTAACCCATCTTTTTGGTTGTATATTCATTCTAGTGCGGACTATCTGTTTGCGAGGCTCCCTATAGAATAGGTCGCACTGCTTTTTCTCCGTTTTCGTAACGTAGATTTGAATCGGGAATTCCGCGCCGCGTATCCCTTTCGGCGCGTAGTTGCCACACTCTTTCTTCAACGGTGTGTGTACCGTGGAATTCCCCCGCGTCAGTTTTGATTCAATAAAGAAATCTAGTTAAACGTACGCGGATCAAAGTTTATTTCCTCTTTCGACCTCCCCTGGGTTTCGCTCTCCGTAGAGCAGCCGGAATGCACAAACCAGGAAGAATAGCACCATGGACTATTAAAATCCCCCAAACCAACATTGAACTCGCCGAAAGGTCAAAAAACGAACAAAGCAGAATTGAACACAAATCCAAATTCCTAGAACTGAACAATAAATATGTCCAATACAAACAAATGTATACAGATGCATCGAAATCAGAGCGAGGCGTTGGATATGCTATTATTACAGACAATAAAAAATCCAACAGAACCTTCCCAAAGTGACATCTATCTTTACTGCTGAAGCGTATGCAATCCTAAATGGCCTGAAATATGTAAACGAAAATAATGTACAAAACTCGGTGATTTACTCTGACTCCATGAGTGTGATCAAGACTCTACTGTCAACCAATAGAAAGGACAAGCATGAAATTATCCAAGAAATCCAAGAAATGTACACAGAACTCACAAATAGAAAAATAAACACCACAATTATTTGGATTCCCTCTCATTAAGGAATAATTGGAAACGAAAAAGCAGACACCGTCGCAAAAGAAGCAACCGAACTACCACCAAACGAACCTGCAACATCAATACCATGTCTTGACCAAATAATTAATGTAAAAACAATAATAAAATAAGAATGGAATAAAATTTTTGACCACAACCAACATAACAAAAATTTACAACATCATCCAGAACTTCTATCAGCAAATACCAACCATAAACCTCAACAGGAAAGAAAAATCTGTATTGTCTCGACTGAGAACTGGCCATACAAAAATCACCAACGACTACCTCATCACTAAAACTGAACCCCCCAAATGTCATTTTTGTCAAACCCATCGTCTAACAGTAAACCACCATAGGAATGTAAAGAAATAGAACAGACAAGGAAGAAATACGGAATCAAACCAGATTCAGCCCTAACGGTACAGGACCACATCAGAAATACAATAGACTTCCTCAAAGACTTTAATATACAGGGTGAGGCACCTAAGGCCGGCCACCTGAATAACTCGACTGCTATTGGTGATAGGAAAAAATGCACGAGGACAAAATTATTTGGTATCGAGGGGCTGATCATCCGATGTTACTAGTTTTTTGATAGGTGGAGGCGCTAAAGAGATATAAAGGTCATCTCTGTTTTTTTTAAATGGAACGGTATGTTTTTTGACTCACATTCTGATAGAGTATTTCAAGACGAATACAATGACCTATTGTGAAGGTCATTTGTGGTCTGGGTTAAGCCAGTTACGATGGAAAATAATTTACTTTGAGGAAATGGTCAGGCACTGTTGATGTATTTATCTAACAGTACTACAAGACTAATTTAAGTGTTCAAAATGGTGACCTTGAACATTGATACATGCTCTGAAGCGTTGTTTGACAGATACTACGGCATGTTGAATTTCAGTGGGGTTTATCGCGGCACAAGCTCTTCTTATACGCTCTTTCATATCTTCTTTGGTTGTTGGTTTTTCATTATACACTTGCTGCTTTAATATTCCCCACAAAAAGAAGTCCAGTGGTGTTAAATCTGGTGAACGTGCAGGCCATTTGTGATTTCCTGCACGACCAATCCAACGGTCTCCGAATCTCACGTTGAGGAATTGAGTAATTATCCGTGCTGAATGAGCAGAGCATCCATCTTGTTGAAACCACATAGTTTGCCGTATGTAAAGCGGAACATCTTCCAGCAGGTGTGGCAAAATTTCTGTTAAAATGTCTTTATATCTCGAAGTGTTTAATGTGCCATCGATAAAATAAGGACCAATTATTTGACGGTTAAGAAGTCCGCACCAAACGTTTACAGACCAAGGTCTTTGTTTATTCACTTCTCGCAGCCACCGTGGACTTTCTATCGACCAGTAATGCATATTATGGCGATTGACTTGACCACAGTTTGTAAATGTGGCTTCGTCCGTAAACAAAACCTTATTGAAAAACGACTCATCACTCTGTAATTTCTGCAGACCCCATTCACAAAAATTTACACGGTTTTGAAAATCATTTCCATATAATTCTTGGTGAAGTGAAATATGAAAAGCGTGGAATTTATTTAAATGTAATATTCGTAAAACACTTCGTTGACTAATGCCACTTTCACGTGCTAGCTGCCTTGTACTAGCATGGGGATTTTGTGTTACGGCTGCTAAAATGTTCACTGTATTTCGATTATCAGTTGCTGTTTTGCATTTTCTTCGTATTTTGTTATCTACACTTCCAGTTTCTTGAAAACGTTTAATAACATTCGTAAACGCAGATCGTGAAGATGTGACACGTTCAGAAAACCGTGCAGCATACAAACGGACTGCATCTCTTACAATTTTGCGACATTCCCCATAAACAAAAACCATATCTACTTTCTCCGCTTTTGAATAACGCATTTCGGAAACTTGAGATACACTTTGTTCGGTGGAGATTCTCATAAACGACTAATTATAGTATGTACAGATGAAACGTACAGCATGATTGAATGTTTATTTCCATACAACGACCCATAACAAGGGATTACGAGACAAAGATGAAGTAATATCAACAACCAGAGACGGCAAGGAAGTGTTCGACCATTTCCACAAAGAGAATTATTTTCCATCGTAACTGGCTTAACCCAGACCACAAATGACCTTCACAATAGGTCATTGTATTCGTCTTGAAATACTTTATCATAATGTGAGTCAAAAAACATAGTGTTCTATTTAAAAAAAAAAACAGAGATGACCTTTATATCTCCTTAACGCCTCCACCTATCAAAAAACTAGTAACATCGGATGGTCAGCCCCTCGATACCAAATAATTTTGTCCTTATGCATTTTTTCCTATCACCAATAGTAGTCAAGTTATTCAGATGGCTAGCCTTAGGTGCCTCACCCTGTATATTCTAAGATTTAAAAAATCGCAAATAGATCTATCGCTAATGATATTGTAGTCGATGCGACATAAAACAGACAGGGAAAAAAAATTGGATTGAATTTCGCCAGTCTATACAATTTTATTAAAAAGAAAATAACTTTTAAGGAAATATAGTGGGACAAAATGATAACACATTTAACTTAAGATTGTGTATAACAATAAATCAACGAATAATATTTAATGCTTAATATCTTATACCTTCTCCTTTACATTTAATAACAGCCATCATTCTCTTTGGCAAAGATTTATAGAGTTTTTTTAATAGTTTTTTGCTTTAATTGCTCCCACTCATCTTGAATACACTTTTTTAATTCGGCAATATTTCCAAATTGTCTGCCATTTCTATATACAGCTCGGGCAAGATTTCCCCAACAATTTTCAATAATGTTAAGGCCGGGTGACTTTGCTGGCCAATCCAAAACACGAATTTTTTCTCGAGAAAAGTATTCTTTTACTACTTTTGCGGTGTGTACTGCGGCATTATCCTGCTGAAAAATAAACTTCTCTCCAGCAATTCTGGTGGCGTACGTGTTTATTTGTTCCATAATCATTTCCAAGTACATTTTGCTATTCATTTTGCCTGTTATAAATTTGATTTCCATTTTACCATAGTACCCGATACCGCGCCAAATCATCACACCACCACCTTCCAATTGCCGACGACTCAAAAACTGTTCCTCTTTTCGCATATCGTGAAAATAGTAACTCAGACCATCAGGTCCATCTGAGTTAAACCTCTTTTCATCAGTAAGTATTATTCTTCGCCATTTCTTTCGCATGTGAATATTCTTTTCCGCAAAGTGTAATCGATTCATCTTATGTTGCAAGTTAACCAAGACTTTTTCTTCAATTATCTTCGTGTTATGTATTTGCAGTTTTGTAAAACACGTTTCACATTCTTTATATTAGTGCCTACACCAACACTTTGAGCTATTTGCCTTGCAGTCATCTTAGAATTTGATGCTGCTCTTAGTATTGCACGTCGTTCCCGGGCATTTAGACTTCGCGGACGTCCAGAACTCTTCTTTTTACCATAATTTTCCAGATTTTTCAAGAAGTTCATTATTACTTTTCGACTTCTATTCATAATTTTTGCTATTTTTGTCACTGAATATTGTTCTTCTTTCAATTTTATTGTAGTGTCAATTTCACACGCGTTCAATCTCTTTCCGCGAACCATAATATTTTTTCATAATATTTCGCCTTTTTTAAACAAATATACAACACGAAATAATATCACGGACTTTATTAACTATGTTTTGGGGTTAATGTTTGCAATTTGCGAGCTTCAGTGTAACTGGAAAGCGTAGATTTACTACATGTGCTATCATTTTGTCCTGCTTGCGAACAATAATATTTACGTTTTTTGTGTTAGAATCCTGTAGAAGTATATGTTGTGGACGATATTTCGTAAATTGTATACACAGACATGCTCTGAGTTATCAGTAAAAAAAATATGTATCTTAATCAGCTTTTAACACAAAATATGGGAAAATATAAGGTGTGCTATCTTTTTGTCCCGGAGTATAGGTACCTCACCTAATGTACCACACGTGCTCCTCTTAGATGTTATCTTTTAATTTTGAACGTGTTGCACTTCTCACAAGATTTCAAACTCCTGATGTAACTCTGTAATTGGCAAGTATCGACGAAATAATCAATATGGACGCGCGTGCTAAGTATAGGTTCGATTCCTGGAAGGAAGACGTTTAAATCGATTTACAAACTAACCAAATGTAAAAACGCATCAATGTCAGAGTATCTCATAAACGCGTAAATACGGCTCGTTTTACGAGTACATAAAATAAGTGCGTCGCGCCGACGACCTCGAGCTTGTTCTGTAGGCCGTTCTATATTTTTCAAGTGATCCAGGATACAGGACGAAGGAAGATAAGCACACGGATCGAGAAGACGGAGAACCGTTAATCCGGGCGGAGGGTAATAAAAAAGTCTCCTGCAAAGTCGCTCGTCTGATATTTTACGCGCTGTAAGCTGGATTCATGGTGACCGAGGCGAAATTGCATCATCGGGCAAATATTCCCTTTTGCCATTCTTCTTTGCTACGAGGGTTATCGTAACTCTCGCCCCATCTTGGCCCGTTCGAGTTCCATACTTGTTCCATACTTTGCCTTCCGGTGCTTTGACAGTTGGAATTTGCCCCGCGGGGAGGGGATGAAGGTGAAAAAAGCGCGAGAAGAAAGAAAACGGAGTAGGGAAAACACACAGGAGTTTGGCAACAGCGTTCGGAGGGACAAGGGTAAAGCGTCCTTCCTAGACTCTTATTGTAAACTCACGGGACCATTCTCTATGGCTCAACGCCTACAATAATCTCGTTACGATCGGAATCAGGGGACCACAGCGTGGCCCTCGGTCTTTGACAGGAACACAATGCAAGGTGCTTTGTCCAGAACTGTTGTAGACCAATCAGAAGCATAATGTCTCGTGCATCTCGAACAGTGGGATTTTTCTTACTTCCCGAGGGCAAGCACCTCCTTTCTCCACCTTCATACAGTGACGCAACTCTCCAGTATTGTCCACGGCTTGTTTGAAAGTGTTTTGGCTCGTTGGAAAAATATGGAGATGCAAGGGAATTCTTTAGGAATTCTTGTGAAACGCTTCGGCTTCCAGGTGAAATCGGTCCGTTCCTAGATCCCTCTTTCATTCTTTCGTTTTTTCCATCGCCCGTTTTCAGATACTGCTTAACTCGATCCGCTGCAGGGCGAAATTCTAATGGAGGACTCAATCTCGGAAGAAAAAGCACTCGGTGGAAAAGCAGATCGCAATGACTTCTGTGAATTGTCCTTTCAGGCAAAACTCTTCGTGAAGAGGGAAAGCCTCGTTGAATAATAATTATCCTATCACCGGTATTTATTCATAGATTTTCTTCAACAAAAGCTTGTTTTCTTCGTAAAAATGCGATCTATGTGTAGAAAATAAGAAATTGGACATAATTTGACAATTTATATTTTTCCATGGCGATGGAAGAAATATTCGTGTTCTATTTTAGCCGAAAAAATCTAAGTTTCTCATACAGTGGGTGTAGAATGTATTCGTACATCCATCAATTTCCCAAAAAACTTTTGCATGAAATTGTAGTTTATTAACTGCTTTTTTTATAATCAATAATATTCTACATATTCTCGGAAATTGGTTTATATAATTTGCAAATTAACAAGAAAATACGAAAAATTAGTAGAAATATAGAAGCAATAAGGATTCGCACGGTTCTTATGATGAACAATTTACAGTAGAATTTGTAACATAAGCATATTAGTTTATTGCTTTGTGGAAATTAGAAAACATTACATTTCCAGTAAAAAAAGACTTAAAAAATGCTATAATAAAGGAATGAAAGAAGATCTCATCCCGAATAACATCGACATTTATGATAGTTAATTTAATGCTTAGAAGAGTTGCAGTAATTATAAAATCAAAAGGAAATCCCACAAAGTATTAATTATTTATAAATTAATGTAATATTCGTTATTTTTTAAATGAAGTTTTAAATACTTTACACTTGTACGAATACTTATTGCTTCTGTATTTCTATCGATTAACTGTTTTTTCATGTTGATTTTCCACTTATACAAAATACCTAATCTTTTCGTACTGTATCTATTCTAGACATTTCCAGGAATATGTAGAATATCATTGTTTATAAAAAAAAAGTTAATAAATTACAATTCACATAGTTTTTTTGGAAATTGATCGGTGTACGAATACTTTCTACACCAACTGTATATATTGGCTCGTAACACTTAAATTATTGAACGGATTGGAAAATAATGTTAAAAGGAAATTCAATCACCTTTAAAATGGCGTCTTGCGCGATCCAATCGGACGTTTTTAACTCGAGATATGGCCTAAAATGTGAAGGTATATCAGAAAAATATCGAAAAAAATTCAAAAATTCATACAAAAAAAAACTTATCCATAGGAAAATTTTTTCTTGCGATTTTCGAGTTTAGTAGGCCAAAATACATAAGAAAAAAATTGTGGAATTGAATGTACATTTTGGCTGTAAATTAATAAGCGGTGTGAAAACGCAAAAACGATTATGCAGGATAAAACATTTAATTCGGGTCATCTGAATAGTTCGATTGCTTTTACCAATAGAAATAAAAAACCGTCTAACAAGTGTCGATGATTTCGAGGGGCATGTAACGTGGTGCCCATAATTTGTTTATCGGTGAAAGCGTAGAAGAGATGCGAAGGTCAACTCTGATTTTTTAAATGGAATGATATAAATTTTTATATAAATTCGGATACAGCGTTCCAAGGCGAATACAATGATCTATAATTGAGAATCATTTTTTCTGTAAAGGCCATCTGAACACGAAAATTTTGAAAAAAAAGAGAATTGAATTTCGACCATTATTAAGAAAGTTATGAGTAAAAAAATAAAAAAAGAGCGGTTTTTTTGAAAATTCGATATTTTTCTAACCAGTGATCAAATAAATCTAAAAATTTACCAGGAAGCCTCTTTTGAGGGGTAATAGAAAATATTAAAGAATTACGAAAAAAAAAATACTATTCAATATATGTAACATAAATTCCAGAAAACAGATTTTCCTTTAAGTCGAATATTACGAAAAAAGATTATTGAATTTGGCTATGCTCTTCACACACCCAAGGTAGAATATCTCAATCGATACCATACAATCTTTGATAGCTTCTAGAGTACACTAATTTATTGTCTCTTCTTTTCCTTTAAATTTCTACATTTTCTCGAAAATCTAATTAAACTACTACAAAAAAGACGAGATGCAGCTAAACACCCTATTAACGAACCTTCGTTCGTTCGTTGTTGCACGAAGTATAAAATTAACCGACCGCATCGCGTCGAATTTGCTTGGGTATTTTTGCCTTTAATTTTATGCGTCAACGCAGCCGGTCGACCCCTTTCAACGCTCATCCAGTGATAAGTCACAGAGGAATGACCAACGTTATTTTCTACTCTATGCACGCCATACGTCCGATAGCTCTTTAATGAACAGAAGCGCGCTGTCGTTATAATGCGACGACGCATGTGCGCTCACATGTAGCCAACTGACACGAGAAATGTTCGCGTGGTACCCCGACCCATTTAATGCAGTAATTGCTCGTCAATTAATTTAACAAAAACAAGAGGCAGCCGGTCAGGCGGGCCTACCATATTGGACGTAAAATTGATCTAACGAATTGGTTTTCCACTATTAATTGTTCAATGGTATTTATCGATGACGATGCGTGTCCTGCCCAGTCGATCGATCATCTGGTTAGTCGTCTTTCACTTAGAGCAAATAGTTCTTCGATTGGGTTCATGAAGATATACAGGTCTGCAAGAAGATTTTTGTGGCGACAGAGTGCGAAAAGAATTAACTCAATTTTATTACGTGTAATGTTAATTTCCTTTTTTTATGGATACTTTAAAGTAACATCGTCTTCGGTGGTGTATACACAGGGTGATGACGTAAATTGTTACTAATTGTTTCCTCGGAAATTAATGGTGATATCGACCAATTTTTTTTGGTATTGAATGGGACTTAGGCTTTCTCGTGTGATGTATGGAGTACTGGTGTTAGATATGTTCAAATGTAGCGCGTCCGGGAGCGCTGCATAATGACAAGCGACACTCGCGAGACCGCCGATATTCCGCGCTCGCGATCGCTGCGTATCTATCGATCGTTGCGCATCGTTCGATCTGCTACTGTTAACGAGAATACACGTAACATCTAATCTACTCCTTTTCTGTATCACCGTTTATATTAAATAGAATTAAGTATCCCGGTAATCACGGTGCACTATTATTGAGGGATTCCTGGAGCCATCCTCATTTTTCCCTTCTTCCACCTAAGAAATACAACAACTGGCGAATAGCCTCCAAGAGAAACAGGGAACTACACTAATTGCATGGATGGATTGTTTTCTCTTTTCTATTCATTCTGTTATCTTCAATGTAAATAATACCTTCTTTAAAAGTTAAAGCCACAAAAATCATATCGCTTGACACTATAAGGAGTTATTATCGTATGTGCGAGAGAAGAAAAGGTTTTTTCAAGAATTTTTATTTTACATAACAATCAACTGTGGATTGTCAATCTTTTTACACACATTACAAGACATGTTAAACTAATATGGACAATTTTTGTTGCTTATTTTATTTAATTTTTGTCACTGTTATAACCACATAAAACCTGTCCTCCTTTTCCACGGTTAATCAGATAATTTGACACTGGATCATCCGAAAGCAAAATATCAAACAGATTGTTAAAATACAATTATGTCACTATCGTCCGATCTATAATAAAACGTCTTTGATTAAAAATATAAAATTGTATACGTTTGAATTTTGTCAACGCTTTTTTTGAATTTTAGTCACTTGAAAATATGGTATAATATTAATGAATATTATAAGTATAAAACTATATTATAATAATATTCTTAATAATTTGCTTTCGAATGATCCTGTTATGAGCCAAGGGCTGATAGGCTAATTTCATTATCGCGTCAACTGTGAAAAAGAAGGACAAATTTGATATGGCTATTATGAAAGAAAAAAGATTATTAAAAATAAGTATACCAAATTTAGTTCATTCGCTTAACATGTAAATTATTAGATATAGAAACATGAACATTCCGCAATTATTTGTTATGTAAAATATAGATTCTTGAAAAAAATCTTTTTATCTTTCGCACATACATACGATAATAGTCTCTTAAGGCGACACTCCTTTTTTTTACCACTTTCAAAGTAATTTTCATGATTTTTTTACATTCGCGATATTTGACATAAACTTTTGAAAATTGTTACATTTGATTATTATACATGTATGTACATAATTTTGTTAAAGTAACGATTGTCCAGTTCAATTAATTTCGAAGATACGAACAATATTCCATTGTCGTTAAGTACGCCAAACGTTAATGCGATTGCGCCCGTTCAGGTGGTCCGAAGCAATGAAAAATGATTCTGTTTTATTCATTATGAATGAGGTTATCGCGGGAATACAGAAAAAAAGATTAAAATAAAATTGACAAAATCCCGGTTCTTTAAACTCTGCTTCATACAATTTACATTTAGTTGTCCGGAAAAAAATAGTAATTTTTTAAATATAAAAAATACCGTAGTAACAGAAAATATATTATTAATATTGTATAATTTTATCTGCATATTTGCATATCTTTCGGATATAACCGGCACATGTTTTCCGTACATATATTCATCATACATAAATATCCGAAGTCTTATATATGAGCAATCATGAAAACCTTCCATAAAAATTATTTTCTGTTTCTACTCATTTAAAATTGATCGTAAGTTCATAGCATCGTTAAGGGGGGAGGGTCAAGTAAAATTCAAAATTTTGACCTGTTTTTTGTTTCTGTTTAGAAAATTAGTTTACCATCTGGAGAATGTGGTCCTATCATTTCAGCTAAAACTTCGAAGTCTAAGTGTACCTACAAAGTCATTAAAGTGATGCGCTCCGAACGGTACACGAAGGACTATTTTTAGATCCGGAAACTTTAAACGCATTTTTCTCAAAATACAAAGTTTCGCGTGCCGTGCAATGTAGCTTAGAAGTTTTTCAGCCGATTGCTATGAAACTTGGTACAAAATATTCCTTAAACTATTCTCCTTTGCATCAACCTAAAGGTTTTTATAAAAATTGAAATAAAGAATGTTTTTAATCACTTTTTTTTATAACAAGATTTTTTTAACGTGGCGTGAAATTTTAAATTAAAAATTTTTTTCTTTTAATCTAGGATGATGGAAACTGGATTACTATATTTTAACGAAAAATTGGTGGATTTTTGGTTTCAAATAATTAGAGTGATCTGTGAGTTGCACGGCGCATTTTCGAGAAGCCAACTTCAAACAGCTGCTGTTCATTCATTTATGAATATTTTTACATAAAAAAAATTATATAAATTATCTAGATGCTACAAAATATCAAGTAATTAGTTGTAAATAAATATATATTACGCACTCTTCAAAAATAATTCACGAAAAAGCGGATGTTTACTTGACCCTCCCCCCTTAACCGGATAGAAAACTTTAAATAAAATATTAAACTGTACGACTGTAAGCAATTTCAACGTTTCGTGTCGAGTTAAAAAATATTTCTCCATGTTTAAAAAGTTAAACAAAAAGCGAACAGTTTGTAACCTATTTTCTATTTGTGAATCTATTTATTTGTTGCCTTAAACCAAATATGGTTTATATAGCACACGTTACATATCTTAATGCGCCTTTTTTACATACATTTAATTTACATACAATTAATTAATTTAAATTAAATTTAAATCAAATCAAATCACTATTGCGCATAGCTTAATAAATTTAAATATAATCATCAGACCCTTAACGTCTGGACCGCATAGGAAACACCTCATACGAGTCGGGAGGCAGTACCCGCGACGGTGAAGCGCTGTTATGAGGGCAGCACGCTCACCCTCATACCTTGGATATTCCCAAATGACATGATCCAAGTCCTGACCCTCAGCACCACATTCGCAAGCACTGTCCAAAACAAATCCCACTCTGGCTAACAAATTATTTAGGTTATAATGATTAGAGCGAGCTCTATTGACAAAAGTGACAAAATTCCTAGGCAGCCAACGCTCATGGAACCATGGTTTTCCATCATCCTCATGGAAGAATCGGACGTACTCTTTACCCTTAAATATGCCTTGTTCTTTGATTAAGATGTTAGTGGAATTCCATGTTTGAATTTTAAAGTCGCTGAGATAGTCGGTAAATGGCGTTTTGATATCCAACGTAGGAGTTTCATTTGTCGCTTCTTTTGCAAGTAAGTCCACCCTTTCGTTGCCAGTAAGATCAGTATGAGATGGTACCCATATGAACTTAATAAACTTTCGGTTATTATTATTAGCTGTAAAGGTAAAGTATTTATTTTTAATTTCGAGGAGGTGATAGTTAGTGGAATAACGGAGTGTTGGTTTTTCCAACAATTTAATCACGCTCAACGAAGCGGAAAGAATAAGAAAGTTTCTATTATTATATGAATTGACGATATCTAATGCATGATTAATAGCATGGCACTCCGCAGTGAAAACTGATGTTCTTATATATAAACTAATTTTTCGTGTTATATCTAGTTGCGGGCAATATACTGCAGCACCTACTGATGGAGAGTGTTTTACTTTACTACCGTCTGTATAAATTACAATAGTATTGTGGGGGGTTAGATTCGATATAGTCCAATAGTATCGCATTAGCACAATCGCGAATCACTGCGTCTAAATTAGTATCGCAAGGTAAATTGCTAAAAACTATGCTATAGTCAAGTGTAAATATCGGATGTTTTTCGTTGATTACAAGGTCTAGTTGTAAGTTTAGAATTTTCTGGATATTTTCGTCTAGAAGTGAGTGTTTCCTCCTTCTACGAAAGGATGAAGCGGTCATGTCTACACTGTTATTAAACAAAATTTGGTGTGAGATTAAGTCTGTAAAACAATAACATTTGAGAAGATATTTTTTACCTAAGAAATTGGTTCTATCGCGGAAGGTAATTAATTTAGCTTCACTAAGCAAAATATTAGTAGGTGTACTTATTCTGTAACCCAATGCTAGTCTTTTCAATAGAGTTTTTTCACTGTGGGATAGTATATAAAACAGTTGTATTCCATAGATGGCCTTATGATGCTCCGAAAGATTAGCAGCAGCGTTTCGGGAGAGGCACCACATGAGACCCCAGAGAGAAATTTTAAAATGTTCATAAGTTTGAAGCATTTTTTTCTCATAACCTCGACATGTACTTTGAAACTCGTGTCAAAGTCAAAGTTAATACCCAAGAACTTTACAGAGTTACTTGATTTAATAACATAATTTCCAATTTTAATTTTTGTTTTCCCCGGATGTGTTTATTATTAAAGTTGATAAAAATTGTTTTGGTAGGAGATAGTTCAAGACCCGCACTGCTAAGGTTAGAGGGAATAGTGTTAATCGACTCTTCTAATAGTTTCATACTTTCTTTGACCGAAGTAGAATTACAGAAAATAGCGATGTCATCAGCAAATTGTGAGACCTGAACGTTGTTTGCGACATTATTAGTAATTTTAGATACATATAGGTTGTATAGTAAAGGGCTTAAGACTCCCCCTAGGGGGAGACCTCTCCACACCGTTCTTTCAACATAGTTTGTACGCTCTCTCTTAGCCGATATACAGGGTGTCCCAAAAGTTGGGGAGAAGCCGGAAATGGGGGGTAGCTGAGACGATTCTGAACAACAATTTCCTTTGCAAAAATGTCGGATGGGGCTTCGTTAAGGAGATATTAAGCGAAAAACCCGACCAATCAGAGCGCGCGTAGACCGTTCGAGCGGCCGCGGTAGGGAGCCACGCGCTAGGCGGCAGCGTCAATGTCCTTCGATGCACGTCGAGTCACTTGTTCGCGTACAAGCGCGGCTGCCAGCGCGTAGCCTTCGCTACCGCGGCCGCTCCAACGGTCTACGCGCGCTCTGATTGGTCGGGGTTTTCTCTTAATATCTCCTTAACGAAGCCCCATCCGACATTTTTGCAAAGGAAATTGTTATTCAGAATCGTCTCAGCTACCCCCCATTTCCGGCTCCTCCCCGACTTTTGTGACACCCTGTATATCTTTCATATGTTAGATGTTTAATGAACTGAATACTATTGATAGAGCAACATGCATCAGCCAACTTATGCAAAAGCAAAATACAATTAACATTGTCAAAAGGCGATTGAACATCCAAAAAGGCACCAAGAGTGTCCCTGTCTTGATTCATTGCGGTTTCTATGCTAAATGATAACGCGGATAAGTTATCAGAACAAGATCTGCCTCTCCGGAAGCCTGATTGCGAACTAGGCAGAATAGACTGGTTTTCTAGCCACCACTCTAATCGATTTTTAATCATTTCTCTCGAATAGTTCGCAGATCCATGAGGTAAGACAAATTGGTCTAACACTCAGTTTGTTTGCTTTGTCAATAAAGAACATTTGGGAGGAGCGCCATTCTTGAGGATATAGTTCTCGCAATACATTTCGTTAAATACATCTAATAAAATAAGTTTGATGTTAGTAGGCAATAACTTTAGAAATTGGTAATCTACACCATCAGTTCCTGGGGGAAATTTGTTCTTTTTGTAATCTAAAGCAAAGTTAAATTCAGTAAAGTTGAATGGACTGTCAAGAAACCGATTTGATTAACACTGCGGTAACCATTCCGGATCAGGCACGGCCCACGGAGGGGCAATCTTATCAAAACACTCGTCAATTTTAATTAAGCGTTGAGACTCTGACATTGCTTTGTTCTTAGTGCACGTCCACTTATTTTTTAATCTTCTACAACAATTCCAGAAATAGTTACTGCCTTTCCTAATGTCGAAGTGCTTCACAAAGTTATGAAAATACTCTCGCTTCTTTTGTTTATACGTTTTCTTTGCAATAGCAACCTGTCTTTTGAAATGTATTAAGTCATTCAATTCTAAAGTGTATTGCCATTTCTGAAATGCCGCTTTACGCAATCTTTTAACTCGTTCACAATCAGCATCCCACCACGGAACAGGTTTGTGATGCTTTGCATTAGCAACCGTCCTTCCTGGGGGAGTGCTACTCATTAGGGTACTTCTTATATCATTAACAAGAAAGTCATACTTTTCCACAAAGTCCAGACCGTCAAATTCATGTGCTAAAAATAGGGGGAAACTGTTTGACATTTCTTTCTGGTAATTGTCCCAATCTGTCTTCTTCAAAGACAATCTGTTTGTTAATTTTTTGTAAATGTTTTTAGTTTTCTGAGCTCTAATTACAATGTTAATCAGACTGTGGTTGGATCCACGAGTGTCATCTAAGATATCTACGCGCGTTACATCAATTAGATCGGACGTTGTAAAAATTAAGTCGATATTGGATTTGCTATTATTGTGGAAGCTGAAATGTGTAAATGTGTCTGGGTTGTGTAGAAAAACGTCACAATTCAGTAAACTATTCAACAATCTCTCATCATTAATATCATCATTTGTACAGTTCCAAATCTTGATATGCGCGTTAAGGTCTTCCACAAATAAGCACGGACGAAGTTTTGACTCAACGAGGGTCCTTGAGGCCTATAAGCTACGAATATGTTAATTATAGGAAATGTGTTCACTAATTTAACTATACAGGTTTCAAGTCGATTATTAAAAGAACCAATGTCTGGGAGAATATCGTATTTGATGTCTTTCCTAATGTAGATCGCTACGCGTCCTCCTGTTCTATCAACTCTATCTTTGCGAATGGTGTTGAACCCTTTAAAGTTCATCTTAATTTCCGGCTTTAGCCAAGTTTCGACGCAGATGAATATGTCAAAATCTTGTAGGAGGTGTAGAAGTTACTCTTTTCGCTGCGAAATGCTCCTAGCGTTCCAGTATACGTAGTAGTGTTGATGAATTCGTAGTTTCAGGGGTGTTACGTGGCATCTTTAGTGTAGAATTTATTTATTTAGTTTTAGTTTATTTTCTTTTTCTTTTTATTTATTTTTAATATAAGAGAATATTTAATATTTAATTAATTTTAATAAAAATCTAGTATGTTGTGACACCTCTTGGTCAGTGTTACATGTTTCTAAGTTTTTTATAATTCTAGTTAGTCGATTCTTCATGCTGCGATGTGTCATACTAGGGTAAATATCGCGCAACATATTGCTCAATGCCTTGAAGTCGTGTGTGTAATTTTTTGCAATGTCAACATGATTGGGTTTCCCAATGGTGTCCCATAGAAAATTGTTCAGTTTGTTGTAATCCAGAACATACGTATTGGGATGTTGTTCAAGGATTTCTTTGAGTGAGGCAGTTATTGTTTCAATATCAGTATTCTGGTCGCTGCTGATGATTGAGGATTTTCGTACTTTCTTTGTTTTCTCCATTTTAGTGCGTTTATCTTCGTGTTTTTGGCTTGTTTTGACGTCAGAGTCGTCTGATGTTGGACTGTAATTGTTTGCCGTTTTTGTTGAGTAAGATGTGGTGGTAGAGAGTGGTCTTTTATTGGTAACATTTTTGTCGTCGTCTCTTGTGTTATAATATGTGTTCGCTTCTGTTAAATTATCCATAAATGTTGGCTCTTTGTTAAGGTCTTCGTTGTTTTGATCGGTAAGTGGTTTCTTATTTACTAATGTTGATATAGGAGAGTTTACATTCAGGCACTGTTTGGCTAGATGATTATCTTGCTTGCATATAAAACATTTAGGATTATCGGCTGAGACGTAAATCCAGTAGTTGACATTGTCATGTTCGATTTGTATGTTGTCGGACAGTTTGTTTACATCGTTTGGTTCTATATAAATTTGTTGTCGAAAACTTAATATATGTGAGAGTCCCGTTTCATTTATTCCTGCTCTGATAAAAGTTAGATGCGAGGCGTACTTTATGCCGATTTATGATAATTTCCTTTCAATTCGATCATGGAGAATAGTTGGAAATACATTAGAGAGAATGATTCGCTTAGCTTTTGAGATGAGCGGTCTGATACGAAGAGTATGATTGCCGTTGTTGATGTTCACATTAGGATCTGTGACTTGATCAA
Organism: Hylaeus anthracinus; assembly: GCF_026225885.1. Classification (NCBI taxonomy): domain Eukaryota; kingdom Metazoa; phylum Arthropoda; class Insecta; order Hymenoptera; family Colletidae; genus Hylaeus; species Hylaeus anthracinus. The sequence goes on along the minus strand of NW_026534344.1, from coordinate 15,197,413 downwards.
CTAGTTGGTCGTTAGCAAGATACATACAAATTCTGCCATTGGAAATTCTTGAGACAAATCTGATGTTGACTGGAGAGATCACTTTAGGTAATGCCATTACGTATTCCTTTATGGTAACACCGTCGATTGCGTCCATAATAATTGCTTGTTGCTTGGTTGGGAACGTGACATTCTGAGTTACGGCTGCATATGATAGAGATACATTTTTTGATGCTGGATTCGGTGATTTTTCGTTTTCCTTAAGTTGAACACTTTTGTAGTCAGGAGTGTTCATGGTTTTTGCATTATTTACGGGTGAAACCCCTTGGTTACCAAGGGGCATCATCGCCGTAATTAATAATAAATAACTAAATGTATATGAAACTATACCACTATTTCACGAGTACTCGTTTCACTAGATTTGCACTGTAACAGCTGAATCACCCAGCCAAAGGCGGAACTGTTTGTAAACACGACCGACTCGCTCGATGGTTCAAACCCGACTCCTGTAACCTATTTTGTTGGCGCTTCGTGAAATACACAACGTTTTGTTGTTCTCAGGTACATTTATTCTTATATTACAAAACACACCGAATGCGCACATGTGTAGAACATTATACTGTGCAATAAGCGTAAGCAACGCGCAGTTTGAAAAAGAAAACAAAAGAAAACCATGTAGGCAGTGCCAACTTAAAGGAATATTAAAAGAGATATTGAATTAAAGTACAGTGGGTGCAGAAAGTATTACACCGATCAATTTCCAAAAAAACTATGTGTAACTTGTTTTTGATATATTCTTGGTATATATTCTTGGAAATCTCTAGAATAGATAGAGTACAAAAAAAAATAATAGCTATTTATATAAGTTGCGAAATTAACAAGAAAAGAACAATTAATCGATAGAAATATTGGGGCAATAAGTATTCGCACAATTGCTTAATTTTTAATATATAATACATTAATACATTCTACACCCACTATATAATCATACATTATAATCATCAACATATTTAACCCCAAAGAGTTAAAAATCGTGAGTTCACTTTACGTGAAACACACCTTTACGCGCGCTCCTCAGCTACAAGGCTTAAGAGGATGCTGCACGAAGAATTTGCATAGCGGTTATCGTGCCGCGCGACATGTGCTGGCGACTACCTAGAACTTGCGACTACCACGTTTGCGCCAGTGGACATGCCTACGGAACGCATAAATAGAAGCGTACGCATAATGCACGTAATATATTTGTAGATCACCGTGATACCATGGCGTACCATACGCTGGAAGCGACGCGATGACCGTGCCCCGCACCGCCTCGTTGCCGTAGGTTGCCCCGTAACGCGGGGGACCGTCGCCATCTCTGTTGTGCTCTCCGCGGCGTAACGTGCCACGAGGGCACCGACGGAACGCCATGTGGTGGGAGACGGCATATGGGCACGCGCCCAAGATCTGATAAGGTCGGCCTTCAATTGACTACAATCATGGGGGTTAGACATTAACTCGCGGGGACTCTTGCCGTATTTAAAAGATCGGACTACCGTCAACTGACCTGGCCTAAACCGGGAATTTTCACGTAATTCACACCTGAAACTTATGGGGTTAATCGCAGTCAGAAAAATGAAAACGGACACTTTCTTGTGTGTTTTTTTTTTAAGCATTAACTCTTTGCGGCACAGGAATTCAGGTCATAAAATAGACCCATGTTGTAATTTTATTGTGTTTTAAATCAAACAAAATTGTTATGGATTTGTTCTTCGCATTTTGAAGCTGAAGGGTAAAAAATTACCTACACTATATTCAAATCATATTTATAGTTTCAAGAATATTAAAACATAAACAATAAATAAAAATATGTTTTTTTTTTGTATTACTCCCCAAGTTGCATGGTGGGACGAATAAAATCCCACCATACTTTCATCATTTGCAAACAAATTTAATCTTTAGTTTTTATTATAAAACACTTCACTTGTTTATATAGAACTAATTTTTATATAAATTAACTTACCTCTACGATTTTTCACATAAAATCAGGAAAGAAATATTATCGCAATAAACCTTCCGCTCACAACAATTGTTGAACCGGTATTAGCATGTTGAAAGTTGCCAACATAAGTGCATACATTTGTAACATTGGATGAATATATTACCAACTGCTTTACGTAAATAAGACAAAATATAAACCTATATTTAAATATATTACAATGTATGTCTTAAAAAACTTTAAAAGAATATTTGTTTTAAAACAAAGGTAATTCATTTCATCAGAACAGGCGATGGTGTGGGTGGCCACTTTGTTTGCGGTGAGCAAGATTTCTCCAAACTGGTGTACCTGAAAACAAAAATAAAGATAGATTTCGAGAATATATTAAACTAACGGGTCCCTGATCGAAGGATATCGGAAAAAATTAATTTAAAACAAAGTGACGTACATTTGAAGTTGAAGTTCAATTTTTATTATAAAATTAAGTGATTAAATAGAGAATAAAAAGAAAAGTATATAAGAAAATAAAAAGTCCTTTGATTAGGGATCCGTTAGACTAATATATTTTCTAAATCTACCTTTAGTTTTGTTTTCAGGTATACCAGTTTGGAGAAATCTTGCTCACCGCAAACAAAATGGCCACCCACGTCATCGCCAGTTATGACGAAATGAATTAACTCTTTTTTAAAACAAAAATTCTTGTACAGTTCTTTAAGACATACTTTGTAATATATTTACATTTCATTAATAAAAATTATTATTTAAAACCGTAAAAAAACACACCCAAGAAAGTGTCCGTTTTCATTTTTTTGATTACGACTAACCCCTTAAGGGATTGTGATTTTCATTGAAAAATCAAATTATACGAAACACAATGTATCGAGTCAGACCAACATTTCATTGACACCATGTTTCATTACTCGCTAGCATTTGCAATTTGGTTGACGCATCGCACGACGAGCCTTTTGTGTTTCTGATCAAAGGATAAATAAATTTCATTTAAAAAGTAAAAGTATTGCTTTAATTTTAAATTATTAAAAACATTATTACTACATCAATACGTTATATTCTAACTGTTAGGGGGGGGGGGGCACTTCTTTTTCCAAAAGGAATGCACTTTTTAAATATTTGTTAATTAAATATTTAACCTTTTCCGGATCTAGAGATATTAATTTCATATTTTTTCGATAGTTAGAAATGGCAAAACGAATTTTTAGATTGAAACAACTGACAGTACTAAATAGATTATTACGCAGATATTATAAGGATAAATAATTAGTATTTCTTCTATTGGTGTTGAAGTCATTGATGTAGAAGTATATTTACATTAAATATTGATAAAATATATTGATTTTAGGGAAAGATAACGAAAAAAGCTGATAAGTTGCTAATACTTGACGAATGTAAAAGAAATGCACGTAAAACAGCAAATCTCTATGTTGCAATATACTCTGAGAGCAACATATCCACTTTGTCACTGTTAGAATACATTTTCTACAAGTTAATACTACCATTTTCTCTCGTGACAAGTCAAAAATAAATAGAAGAACTGTCTTAAGTTCTAGTCACTAACTACCTTAATAACTAAGCTATGATATGTATGTTGACATTCTTTTCTTTGTTGTAAATTGTCAACAGTTCGCAGATAAATTTCTAGTAATTTAACATGTAGTCAAGGATCCTGAACTGAATGTAACTTCGAGTCTTAATAATAAAACAACTACACAGCCTTCGACTTGTAACAAATAAAATAGATAAGTGTATACTATTTTTCTTGGCTCTTTAAAAAATGCTTTTTCGTCAGTTAGTTATCATTTGTTCCTGTTCCGGTGCAGTTGATAAAAATTGTCTTCTACCTATATCTAACAGTAACAATATCATCACGAGACGAGTGTGAAAATAATTTAAATGACCTTGGTTTTTCTAAAAACCGCCATAGAACCGTTCTTTTATCGTAATCAGAGTGTGACGTTTAGATACATTTTTATAATCTTCAAACTATTAACTATTAAACATAAAAATATAATTTTTTGTAATCATATGTAGAATTGATTTTGGTTCAAAATATTAAAAGGTACTCGAATCAAAAATATTTACTAAACTAACAACATACGAACAACAAAATAGAATTTAAAATGTAAATGATATGTACAGTGGGTGTAGAAAGTATTCGTACACCGATCAATTTCCAAAAAAACTATGTAAAATTATAATTTATTAACTCATTTTTTATAAACAATGACATTCTACATATTCTCGGAAATCTCTAGAATGGATAGATTACAACAAAAATAGCTATTTATGTAAGTTGCGAAATTAACAAGAAAAAAACAATTAATCGATAGAAATGTTAAAGCAATAAGTATTCGGACAATTGTTTAAAAGTACTTTACTGGAAATTTAATGTTTTCTAATTCGTACGGAGCAATAAACTAATGTGTTTACGTTACAAACTCTACTGCAAATGGTTCGTCATAAGAATCGTACAAATACTTATTGCTACTATACTTTTATCCACTTTTCGCATTTTTTTATTAATTTCACAAATTATATCAACTAGTAAATGTTGTTTGGACTATATCTATCTTAGAGACTTCCGAGAATATGTACAATATCATTGATTAGAAAAAAAGAAGTTAAGAAACTACAATTTCACACAAAAGTATTTGGGAAATTGATCGGTGTACGAATACATTCTACACCCACTGTATGTAACGAACTCATCGTTTGCCAAATTATGATTAATTTCCCTGAGGTCCAGTCCCTTTCACGCGACCACGCATCGACCATATTCTACCACTTTACACACATATCACGCTTACAGCAGACACTCGATAACACACACTCATGATAATGCCGTATTGACTCATGTCAACGGTGACTGACGTGCTTGAATAGAAAGGATATTGTCAGTAGATGATATTGTCACTAGAGAATACACTTTTCGTTCAAGCACGTCAATCACCAGTAACGTAACGCTTAACGTGTTAATTATTTCACCGCCTCGAATCCTCGATAATCTACCACATGATAACATCTAGGGGTGTGCGAGATTCCGGTCAGAACGGCATTTTTTTGGGGACCGGAATGAAATCCCGAGAATTTCGAAATCCCGTAAATGTTCGTGATTTCTAAAACGTTTGTAATTTCCGATATTTGAAGTTTCTTCATACTTCCAGCAATTACAAGAATCCGACAACTACAGTGGGTGTCGAAGTATTCGTACACCGATCAATTTCCAAAAAAACTATGTGGAACTTGTTTTTTATAAACAATGACATTTTACATATTCTCGGAAATCTCTAGAATAGATAGATTACAAAAAACTAATAGCTATTTACGTAAGTTGCGAAATTAACAAGAAACTAGCTGATTATCGTTGCTCGCTTAATTCATATAGCCATTCGTGTTTATTTTGTGTGTGACCCTTTACGGGCCACACAAGGAACTTCCCAATTACAGCGCCATCTATCGCGAATAAAAAATATGTTTGAAACTAGTATTTTGAAAAGGTTTCAATGGCCAGCTTTCACAGTGCATGATAAAAAATGAGGTGTTCCATTAAAAAAATCATGTTGACCTTGACGTGACTTTGACCGGTCCTTTGAAGGTCAAACGGACACGATCGTTCAATATAATTTTTGAAACCCTAAAACATTTGTCTAAATCATGTTTCTCACAAATGTTCCATTTTGGAAATATTTGACTGTTTCCATACTTTTGGAGCACCCTGTATCTATACATACCTGTGTTATACATATGCATACAAATGTAAAAATAGGGGTATAAGATATTTTATTTTAAATTTTCGTGTAGAAAAACAAGTTTTTCAACATTTTCGGACTGTAGTTTAGTTCGATTAATATCAATATTAATATATTCCAATAATATTCCAATAAAAGGTGATACTGTTTTTTATGTGCAATATAACCAGGTACATAAATCTTTCGTATTTATACACTTTTCTGAGAAATAAAGTGACCTTCAGTGTTTTAAATGGAATGGTATATTTTTTATACAAAAATATGGCAGAGTATCGAATTCTAAATAAAAAATTATTGACCTTTATTGGGCCTAAACCTCATAGCTAACGAGTAATTTCACTTTATTACTTGGCAATTTTCTTAACGTAATATCAAAATGAAAATTCAAACAAGTGTACTACGAATTCCTCGTAAAGGAAAACATCATCCCTGCCACCTAGCACTTCATCAGGAGCTTCATGCCTGTACACATCGCAGTCCTGCAGAAATCTGTGATAAGGTTGAATCTCCATCTTGATATTACGTTAAGAAAATTTTCAAGTAATAAAGTGAAATTACTCGTTAGCTATGAGGTTTAGGCCTAATAAAGGTCAATACTTTTTTATTTAGAATTCGATACTCTAGCATATTTTTGTACAAAAAATATACCATTCTATTTAAAAAACTGAAGGTTACCTTCATTTCTCAGAAAATAGTACAAATACGAAAGATCTATATACCTAATTACATTGCACACAAAAAACAGTATAAATTTTTCTTCTTTCATTTTTTTATCATATGTACCATTTCCGAGAAAAACGCTGGCTAGTAATAATCTGAACACCCTGTTTACCTTGTAAATTATCAACCGCGTTCCAACAAAACGGTATTTAAAGCTCTGTCAACATACAAAACTCCAGTGGCCAGTTAAACTTTTACCCGGGGTTGTTTCCTTGTAAGTATAAAGGGAGAAAAGTTACGAGTAGGTGTCGTTGGTAAAGATACACGAGCGTCTAGGCACGCATAAGTTAAGGTAGTGGAACGTCGCAAAAAGGAGACGAGAACCGCGACGTATCGAGGAGGCATCGATGCTGCTTAGCGAGTACCTGACACTCGACGCGGCCGAAGAGGACTGAGGGAGGATAAAGGTAGCCAACACGAAGAATTCCGCGGCTCCCACTTGAAGCTATCAAATGTCTGACGAATGGACAAGAATGCCGTGCTATCAAAGGATCTGGCCTCCCTTCCCTCTTCATAAATACGCGCGTGCAAGGAAAAAGAAAGAGACGAGGACGGTAGAAGAGGGAGAGGAAAGGAGCAGACGATGTCTTAAGACAGGTAGCGGACACAAAGGGAACCGGACACTCGCCTACGCCTGGCTATTTCATTCCTTGCCTCGTGTACCTAAACTCCCCCTCACCTTCCATACGAATCACCTTGAGAGGGAACCTCCTCACAGGTGCACCCGAATGTTCGGTACAAATCCTGTAACTATATGCTGCGCACTGACAGCTACCATCTACCTGCACCAATCTCGGATATCAGGTCAATACAACGACTGTTCGTAGAAAGATACTACCAAACTTCGCAAACCACGAAAGGAATAAACATAGGAGATTCCTGTAAGTCTGTTTACTGAACTCTTCAGAGAACAGTACTCAAAGGATTATTCGTTGTAAGTTCACTGAACCTGCTGTCGTCTTGTTGAGGGATGCTGAATTCAGGTATACAATTCAGGTATGCATGTCCATGGCTTAAACCTCTTTGGAGGCGCGTTGGACTTTTTACGACTCTCAGGCTCATTGCTACTTTGATATCGTGTGACGAACGGTAGATGTACGATTATTACACAATGTAACAATAAATACATTTTAGAGGTAATTTCTAGGTCGTTTCGATATCAGACACCAGGCATCATCGTATCACTAGCAAACATATATAGAATCAAAAAGGAGAAACGAGGATAAAGAGTATGTCAATTTATAAAAAGATATAGAAGCTTTATACAAATTAATTTTTTTTTATCAATATTATTTTGGGTATTCGAAAATATTTGACATCATTCGATAGACACCGTGAATTTATAAAAGAGTAGCTTTTAGAATCCGTTAATTCATTTGGAGGTTTATTAACTGCACAAAATATTGAACACACTTCTCTTAGTGATAAAACAGTAGCTTCAAGAATTTTCGACATTTCAGAACATATTATAAATCAAGTAAAGTGTCTTTTAGCAACCTGCTCGTATTTTTCTTTGTGTCTTGATGAAAGTACCGATAACAGATATATAAGTCAATTAAGTATTTTCGTTCGCGTTATACATGATGATTTCTCACCTGTCAAAGAAATATTAGATTTTGTCCCTATGCACAGTACAGTAACAGGTACTGATATTTTTAAAGCCGTAGAAGAAACTTAAAAAAAATTTGATACCGATTTTAGTAAATGTTCGGTTATAATAACTGACGGTGCAAAAGCAATGACAGGCGCAAAAACTGGATTGTTTGGCCAATTTAAGCAACGAAATATCAATATTTATATTGCTTGATTCACCAGAAAGCGTTATGTGTGAAACTAAGTGACGCAATGCAGATGGTCAGAAAAATTACAAATTTTATTAAAGGCGGTAACAGATTTCTTCTTCATAGAAAGTTTCAACAGTCTCTCATTAAATATAACGCCGTCTATACTGATGTACCTCTTCATTGTGCAGTACGCTGGCTAAGTCCAGGAAAATGTTTACAGAAATTTTTTGCAGTTAGGAAAGAAATATCTCTTTTTTTACAAGAACCATCAGTTCCACAAAATAATGAATTAAAAATTTTTTTAGAAAAAGTAAAAGCACTTTTGGAGGTAGCTCTAATCACAGATGTTATCAGTCAATTAAATATATTAAACATGATGTTGCAAAAGCCTAAGCAGAGTATTACTGAATTAATAAGTCATATTGATTGTTTCCGTAGAAAATTAATATTAATGAAAAATCACATTCGAAAAAATATATTCCCTCCGACCCTACCAAATAGAAGACTACAAGTGGCAATAACAAGACTGAGAATTAGTCACACAAATCTAACCCATTGTTACAGAATAACGAAATCACAGCCACCATCATGCACTTTTTGTGACGAACCTCTCACAGTTAAACATTTAATTGAAGAATGTCAAGGAATGCAGCACGATCGAGAAGAATTCAAACTTTTAAATAATATGCAGACGATTCTCAACAATAGAAACGAATTTCTCAAACTAGTAGATATATTAACGAAATATGAAATAATGAATAAATTGTAATTGAATTATAGATATTAACGTGGTCACTAATAACCATGTAGTTAATGTGACCTTAAACAAAGTAATTAAAAGAAAATATATATATATTCCACTTTTTTCCATCTTGCCAGATACTCAATGAAGAACATGACAGGAATATTGGTTTTACTAAGCATATACATATTCTCGAGTCGATCATATATTAATTTGATACGCGTTTTAATGTCAAAACATTTATGACACTTAGAACCGATTCAACTTTTTTTGAGAATCCCCTTCTTGTTACGATAGAAGAGCAGAAGCTACAGTTCCAAGAGGAACTTTGCTTATTACAAACAAATATTTTTTTTAAATCGCGAATAGAGAGAGGAATCGAATTTTTTAAACTTTTAAATAAATCCTCTTATCCAAATTTAATAGATTTCAGCCTTCGTATTTTTTCTATGCTCGGCTCAACATATTTATGTGAACGTTCTTTTTCGAAATTAAAAACTATAAAAACAGATAGGCGTACCAGTTTAAACGACGTTTCATTATCGGATTAATACGCACAGATATTTCAAATATTAATGTAGATATAACTTCGCTAGTTCAATCCCGCAAACGTTTTAAAAAGAAATGAATTATGAACGTATTATATTACATTTTATACTATTATGATAAACTCGAAACTATGTACGGTATGAATATTCTTTTTAGTGGAATAGGCCTATTGGGGTCACCACTTAAAAAAAGGCGCGTCGACAACAATATAATCTCACGGATGACGTGGAAAGATATTGCGATTGTAATGGTAAAAAAATAAAAATATATCTTTCATAACAGTATGGAATAAAATATTTACTAAATGAATTAACGCGCTGGAAAATAAAGAGGGAGCGGGCCTGCCGCACGATTCGGGACACGTGACGGTCCTACGCTGCACTCAGGAGAGCGTCAGCTTGTCGGCCCGCGTGACGCACAATAACTGTGAAATGTATTTAATGATTTAAAACTGACAGGATGTACGTAATAATAATAGAAGTAAGTTAACAACACTTTAACATAAAAACATGTAGCATACATAAAGTTAACATTTTATTTAAGAGTACTTTGTTTGACATATTATTTCTTTTAGAACTAAACTTTTATTCAAGACTATTATTAACTGTGGAAAAAAAATATTTCTGTTATTCATTAATGGTGACACTATTATAAGAATAGGAATACGTTACTAAGAGTTTAAAATAAAAACACATACAGTTGGTGTAGAAAGTATTCGTGCATCGATCATTTTCCAAAAAAATTACGTGAAATTGTAATTTATTAACTTATTTTTTATTATTAATGATATTCTATAATATCTTGGAAATCTCTAGAATAGACAATATAAAAAAAATTAGTTATTTATATAAAGTAACGAAATTTAAATTAACTAAATGTTGACGTTATTCGGGATGGGATTTTTTTCCATTTTCCTATTTACTGGAAATTTGATGCTTTCTAATTTGTACGAAGCAATAAACTGATGTGTTTATGTTACAAACTCAACTGTAAACAGTTCGTCATAAGAACAGTACGAATACTTGCTTCTATATTTCTACCGATTTTTCGTATTTTCTCGTTAATTTCGCAAACTATATAAACTAATAATTGTTGTTTGCACTATATCTATTCTAGATTTCCGAGAATATGTAGAAAATCATTGATTATAAAACAAGAAGATAATAAACTAAAATTTCACACAAAACTTTTTAAGAAATTGATCGGTGTACCCTGTGATAGTAATTAAACATCGAACAAGTGCGGTCAGTTTTTTATAACCATGCGTAAAGTTAAGAGTTCCGTCAAACGCATATACTATTTTCCACTCCAGCCCTATTATTTAAAAATGTTCTACATGCCAACTTAATTTGTTCATCGTAAGGAGTTTGTATACATGTTTATCTACCCGCAAAATCCATTAAAAAGTCTGTATGCCTGACGAATCTTCGCATCTAGTACCGTTTTTCCATTATCAAGCGCTGCGGCCAACATGGGTTTAGTCTAATTCAATCGCCATTTTTCCAAAATAGGGCACCTAGGGGCACCCGATCTTTGCAGAATCTGAGAGAGAATAGTTCAACCTTCCCTGTGATAGCAATTAAACCTCAGACAACTGCGGTCAATTTTTTATAACCTTGGACAAAGTTAAAATTTTAGTTAAATCTACTTCTCTTTAATCAGATCCTATTATTTAAAAAGTTGTTAACATTTTGACTTACATTATGCACTGAATACAATCTATAATATAAGACAATTAACGAACTCAAACTTTCGCTCTGCGAGCGTAATCAGCGATATGTAGTATCGCCCTCTGGCTAAGACAAGAGGAAGAGATTAATAGCGATGACAGTTACAGACGGATTACGATTACGATTACGACCATGGTTACGATTACGATTACAAACACGATTACGATTACGATTACGAATGATAAATGTGCGTGTAGCGTTTATTTTTTAAAGGATATGTCAGTATTGTTCAACCGAACGAATTAAAGAATTTATTAAGTACCCCGGAGCTACTAATCTAGTAAAGTTTTGTCCCACTGTGCGGCGTGGCGCGATAGGGAGAAGGTAGTGAGCGCAGCCCTCGAAAATCTTCTGTCGCGTGGAAAACATTTCAAGCACCGGACTAGTCTACCGTAAACTCGGTCGCGCGAATCAACGGGTTCGGAAGGAGAGGATTGCGAGCTGTTCGCGATCCGTTGGACGCACAGTGTCGTTGCGGCGGAACGCCAGAGCGTAGACGGTCACTTAGGTGAGAAAAAGGCGAGTATAAGCGCAACTCGTGGCCGTGGTTACGTGTCCGCTTCAGCGTTTACTACTTACCGGGCGAGTAGGCCACCCACGGCGCCATCTTATCCGGGATCTCTCTCTGGCAGCGCGAAGAAGATACGCGCGAGCGTTATGAGTCGGTACTCATCCTCTACGCTCGCGTACCGACCGTTTAACTGACCAGTCGACCAGTCGGCTTCTCAAGTTCCATATCCTGTTCGAGAAGTCCGAGAATCCCTGGCGCATTGTTTATCTTCGTTCAGGGAGGTGCGCGGGAGGCACGCGGGATGATACGAGCACGGGCGTTTTAAATGTTGCGCAATAACGTCTCGCAGGATCGCATCCGCTCCTAAGATTGTCGTTTTATGCCGGCTGTAAGGTCCAGTGATCGTCGATGCGCATGTCTCTTCCGCGCGTTACTAAGGGTATTTATGGGCGCAGGTAGGTCTCGCACAACGGGCTGAAACTTTAAACGGCGAACAAGAGAAACCTTTGGCCCCTAGCTGGGTCATCCATGCGACCCCAATAGAGACCTAGACTCCCCAATCCGTAGGCTAAATATAAATAGATACTGGTGGCTCGATAAAAACAACCCAACATTAACCCTTCGTAGACACGCTACAATTTGCGCACCTGTCTAGACACTGTTAGGTTTGTTGTATGGCAACACAATCTTTGTACTAGCTTTAGTTAAGATAACGCTGCCTTCTTCTCATCCTCCGTCAAACTCCAGCAGCAAACATTCTAAATTTTTTTCTTCGATAATTGATAATTTCATCCTGACTAGTCATCCTGGACCTCGATCTCGTTACCTCTCCTTTGCCGACCACTAAACTTCAGATAATTCCTATCCTTCCATTTTCTATCTTTCCTGAACCTATAAAGCCCACTACTTTTCCCTTTGAACTAGAGAATCGTCCAAACCGTCTCAATACGAGGATCTATAGCCAGTACCACGCGTATACCTTTGTTAACTTCGTTCAATTTCGCTCGACGTTGTACTTGTTAAATAATAATAAAGTAACGAATCAAGCGGAATACAACAATAGGTACTGGTGGCTCGATCAAAACATCCCAACGCTAACCCTCCGTAGACAGACTACAATTTGCGCACCTCCCTCTTGTATTAGATTCCAATTTATTACAATGTTCGGTTTCCACTACAATTCGGTACTTAGAAACTAGATTACCGCTGCGTTCCTACTTTTGTTAAATTGTGTTACGAAAAAGCTCGAGAGAGGAGTTTTAGTGTTGTCTTTTAAAGGTTTTGTGTTTAAGGATTCAGAAGGTGATGGAAATAGGAGGAAGGACCAACGAGAATCGTTGGATGTTAAGGAGTCGGGTGCACAGTGGACCGCACAGTGCAGAATAAGTGGACAGAATTCAATATTAGTATATATATCTAAATGTGAGGCAGATTTCTATCGTAGAAAATGTGTGTCAGCGTGGAAATTGTTATAAATAATTATGTATCAATCATTTGTATCCATAATGCAATCTTTACCTTTAAACAAACATACAGAGAAAACGGCAAAAAATATCTTGCGTTCTCAGCATATTTGGATACATTATTTGTTATATTTTAAGAAACTTATAAGTTTTCTTGCAAATACTTGCAACGTTCGGTTTTACATAATTTTTAATAAGGGACCGTACTGTTGGTGTAGGGTCGCAATTGGAAGTTGCAAATTCTGATTTAATTGATTTATGGATTTCTATCAAAATTATTTCTCACATCCTTGGTCAAAACGAAGAGTATTTTGTTAAATAACATGTAGGAGCAACTTCTATTATTTATGAGAAAAAAATTCCTAAAGAATTCGAAATATGGACTACTAAAGCGACAATTTTACAATATTACATCATTTTCCTGTACGATAATCATAAACTCATACATACCGTTGGATTCAGAATAAAAAATCGTTTTTACTGATCCAGAAATAAATCAAAATTTTCAAAAATTCCGGTGGAGGAGGGGTAATTTAAAAAAAATATTTGTTTTTTTTTTTAAATTTGTTGGTATCGGTTTATAGGCCTCGAAAAATAGTGTAATGTTTGCTTGAACATTTTTTTGAAATCTGCAATCGTTTCCGAGCAAAAGTAAAAGGGGCAGCTCGGACAAAAGGGTTAATTTCTCCCTCAAAACGCAATAGTCGCATGTACTGAGTATGGTGTAATTCATAAAAAGGTCCCACAAACAAGTATACAAAGTTTCATCAAAATCGGGGTTTGCTAATTTTTTGTTAAATTTGTAGCGACGATGAGCTGGCGCCACATCGTCTTCCTTGTGTTTAGATTTTGTAAGTGGTATGTCTGGACGGATGAACCGAGGTGCGTGCTGCGCAACTGCGGTGAGTGACTGTTTAGGTTATAGGTTCGAATGTCGTGAGAATGTTTCTTCGGTTGGTTCGAATGTTACTAAGGGTGAATGCATTTGTTTAAACAGAGTAAAAGAGATGCGTGAATTGAAGTGAGAAAGGTTTTCGTGGTTATGCTTGCGAGGACGTCAAATGCTTGGCGTGGCCAGGCAAGGTCGTGTCGATTAATAAGAATTATTTTAAAACGCAAAATAATGAAAGTGTACTTATATTGTCAGAATATTAAACTGACAAATTATCTGAAAGCTTGTGAGAGGAAAGGTATCGGTGTCAATGAATGATCTTAGAAATAATTTAAAACGCAATACAATGGAAATGTACTCATATCGTAAGAGTTTTAAATTGACAAATTATGTAAAAGTCTGCGAGAGAGAAAGTATGGGTCTTGATGATCTGAGAATGCCTTAACTGGCCACGCCAAACATTTGACTTCCAGCCCGCGGACGTCAAGGCAAATTTTTAAACAGCCTCAGTTTGTGGATGATACGTTATTTAGCTTCTTCATGTCACCGCTAAAGTGTGCAGTCACAAAGCAGTCACTTTACATGAATTGTCATTAGGATCTGAACGTCCGCACTGTTGAACACAGCATTTTTAGCTGCGCATAGTTGGAAACCACCGAATTCTACATTGTGTTACACAATGTCGCCTTTGCACTTTTACTGGAAAGTACCTTCATGTACTGGCAGCTCATTTCGATTTCACTTCTTTTTCTACTTTCTTGAATTTTTTTAGGGCGTCTGCTATTTTTCTATGATTACTCTTTAAGTCCTCCACTTTTTCATGTACTTGGCGTAATTTTTTAACATTTAAACTTTTTGCAGTGGAACATCCTGCCATACGTTCTCTCTCCCTTTCTTTTTACAGTTCATACGTACACAGAACGTGTGACAGAAAGTCTTGTTGCAAACAATTTAAATGTTTATCATGCAGTGAAAATAAAAAAAGTGGTCCACTATTTATAACACACAATTTATTGTATTAGAACACTTATTCTTATTTGCACAAAATGAACATATACTGAAATTTGTATTATGAACTGCACACTCAAACACCAAATTTATATATATCTTTCTACAACGACAAGGTAGATATTTTATCACTTATAACCATATACTTCCCAATACAATATCACTACACGTAGCCTTTAAAATAATTATTCAATTTGCGGCGTACAAATGTCACCAATACAAACTGACAGGTTATACAGGTTAGAAATGACAACTGTCAGAAATACAAACTGACAGGTTATAGAGGTTAGAAATGAACGAGCGGCGTGTGCGGGAGCTATATTACAATTCCGGCCGACGAGCCCTACCGACTGATTCCGACAGTCGACGAATCGACGAACAGCCTTAGCTCCTATTGGCTAAGTGTTGACGAAAAATCGACTGGAAAAATATAAGACGGTAATATTTTTGAATGTATCATGATATGATATTACGATATCTCAGTTGTATGTGGACCGATTTTATTGACTTTGGTTTTATTCGAAAGCTTATATGCGATTTACATAAGAAAAATGCGTTTAAATTTAAAAAATATTGCAGGTGTGATGAGATATTAATGAAGGAAGTTTCCAGTTAGGTTAGAATGGGCCATCTCTCCTGTAAAAGATATATAAGCGGTAGCGCCACGTTATACAGGGTGACTGTATAATTTTTCATGAACTTGGCGTCGAGACGCTACCGTGTCTCTTAGATATATTTATATTAGTAATGAAATTTTAATTTTTGTCCACAATTTTGCTATTTGTCCGCACTATGGGTCGGATCGAAGAATTTAGTGACATGTTGTTAAAAAATCAATTATCTCATATCAATATCTGCTGAATTTTTATTGTTTCTCAAATGTTCATCACTACTAAAAATGGAGAAATTAATGAAATTTAACGAAAACTGTAAATAAAAGTAACATTCCAACTTAAACATTTTCTAAATACTATTTTTCGGTCAAAAAACTGCTTTTTTTTTCCTCGACATCGGGTCAACCCCATTTGATATCTTCCGACCGTTTTTGTTGTTTTAAACAGAGAACATTCTTCTATGTTCAGATTCACATCTTGAATTAAAAATTATTGTTTGAATTTTATTAATAAAATAATCGATCAAATAGAAAGAATTGTCAAAGTTTCCTAGGTTTGACAAGGAATATCGTTTGAGTTCCAAATAGTTCCACATTTTTACGAATTGGGATATTTATATAATATTTTTTTTCTATATAATTATGCAAGAACCGCTTCCCACTTCGTCCCACAACGCGAATTATTGTTATTTAAAGCATATCCGTCACCGGGAGTCGCGCTGTGATCGGAACGTTTTCTAACGAACTGTATACATTGTAGACGTGAATTATATTTGGAGAACACAAATAGTTTTTGTTGCGGTGTTACATATATAATAAATACATTATGCAAGTTTCATAAATACTAAGTTTATATTATCCTGATCCCTTCGTTCGGGCAACTTTCTGAGGAAGCACAGGAAACCAAACACAAAGATTTAAAAAGATGTAGAAGTAAGAGTACGAGAAAAATGTTTGCAATTGCAACAAACGAAGACTTAATTCATATGCTGCTTTTAACTTCCGACCCGTACATGTCGATAATAAGAATAAAATCATGTAATAAGAAGACAAAATCTTTAGATCCAGAAGCTGCAAATTTATTAATTCGATGAAGAAGACAGAAGTTGATCCTTCAACTATCAAATTAAAAAACTGATGGTAACGGTCAGATGAATACAAATTTTTGTTTGTATTTAATAGTATCTATTATTAATGTTATGTACCTTTAATATTATTTTTTATTTATAACAAATTGAATTATGATTCAATATTAAGGATTACAAGATTTACAAAGAATTTTTTAATCTGCGATATATATTACTTCATAAAACATTTTATACATAAAACACATGTATAAAATACGTATACAAAATAATATAACGTAACAGAGAAAGTAATAAATAGTTTTAGAAATTGTATTCAAAAAACTTTTCTTTTAATTGATAAAAGTAATTAAAATGAATTCAAAACAATTGTTAAACAAAAAGAAAACGTATTACATTATCTAGCACTAAAAAACGACTATTTTTTAATATTTTTTAGTGAAAATTTAATTGGATTATCTTCAATGGTTTAAAAGTTATAACAAAATGTCACTAAATTCTTCGATCCAGGCCACTATGGGGCGTGTTATTCGAAGTTAGTGAGTAAGGGTACAAGGGTCGGTTGCGTAGTTCGTTTATAGACGGATGACTAGGTTTGAAACTTAAAAATATTTACTTATCCCATGGAGATAAAATAATGAAGATTCCAGTACAGAAGGTACAGATTAGCCTAAGCGATATCCAACAACACACATGGGTCTACGGTGTCCTACCGCTTTTTTACCGCTTTTTAGACTCGTTTAAAAAATCTCAAAAAATTCAGGAGAGTAGTTTGAGATCTAAAGAAAGAGAGCATGCATTGGGTGATGGATGAAAATTAATTTTTATTATTGGTATTTAATGGAAATCGATACGAAACCCGAGAAATTCACGTATTCACTTAAACAGTCGGACATCCAGACCCATGTGTGTCTTCGGAGGGTTAAGAGAATTAGAAATGAGGATAAACCACACCTTATCCACACCCCACAACCAGTAATCCCAAGCACTGTACAAACACCCACGCACTACCTCATGGTTTTACGTGTTATCCTAAGCGTCCTGTAAATATTATACATAGTATCTAATTAACATGTAAGTCCCTACCTTTTAAGATCCTTAGCCTTAAGTCTTTAGTCAATAAGAGGTTCTTTCTTATGTTAGTAATACCTCTACTCTCTTTCCTTAACTGTAACAAACGCCTCCCTCTTCGTTCAGCACATTAGATTTCTTTTTTTTGTTATCCTTCACGCACCGAAATCTATTTTATAAGGACCAAAATCACCAGAACATCATTTCACATCCTATGTATTAGGTTGTCCCAAAAGTTTCTTCCGTGACTTGCATTCAGTTATTTTGTGTGGCACTGTTCATATAAATAGACAACCTAATTTTTTAGATGCTAATATTGTAACAATAATAGAGCAAAATGAATCGTACGCAATTCAATAATGTAACATTAGACATAAAATATTGTGTATGTATAACTTATTACTGAAATGGAAGAAAATTTTAGGACAACCTAATACTAACTGCCCGCTTGTCCTGCGTCAGGACTCCAGCTACTTCCATCTCCACATATCAGTTTGGTAAGTTTTCTTTGTTTATTATCCTATATAAATGAATTGCACACTAATCAATAAATAAACACTGTATAAAAGAAAATGACATCCTCGTGTAATTCTCCCTATTTTGGTTTCGGGTGACTTGCTTGTCGTATGCAAATTGACTGTCCCATCGTAATCACAGGAATCGGTAATCAGACAATTGGTAACTGATAAGTCCTTGCATGAGGAAATTGCTGACTATGCAAGGGAATTTTAATCTTTTACAACTTCATTCTCAATGAACGTTTACGATCGAAGTGTGAACCAATAGCTTCGATACGCTTCTTTCTATTTATTTAATAATTTACTAATTTTATTTATTTTGGCTCTTCGTTGAAGCAATGTATCAATGCACCCAGCGAGGCATATCATTGTTAGACTTTTAACCCTTTGCACTTGAGGCATTTTTTTCTGGTATCTACCAGTAACTCGAATGCTAAGTTTAGATTGACTTGGAAGATGTAGCCGTATTCGTAATCGCAAACTAATTTCAGATTTTACTGCACCTTTTATTGACCTTTACTGCACCGATAATCATTTTATTGACACTTCGAGTTCCAAAGAAATGAAACGTAAACAAACATTATTATTGGTTGATTTACTGCGTAAAACCTAGTGGTGATCAAGAGTCACCTCTCGAGTACAAAGGGTTAATATTCAAACTATATATCAAGCCGGCTAATTTGGCCTAAGTCTTCAAATTTATTTCTAAAATCACTTAATTATTAACAATTTTGCTATCATAAATTAGTTTGTTTCTCCTAATTAGTTTGTTACTTCTAATTATAAAGTTATAGTTGTATTGTAGAATAGGTATTAGGCATGCGTTGAACCTAATAGTTTTGGGGTTAAACGAGACGGAGAGAAACGGTGCTTCATGCTTCAAGCTAATGATGATTTGTTCTTGATTTCACTAAACCAGATGGATGTTTAGTACATCTAATACAAGACACATTGAATCTTGTTTGTGTCTTAGACTGAGGTCCTTATCATGTCACTTAGAGAAGATAGTAGGTCAAATTTAATGTTCTTAGGCGACTGTGCAAACTAAAAAAATCGTTAACTTTGAAGTGCTATATCTTAGAAAATAATCATTATATTTGGAGAACACAAATAGTTTTTGTTGCAGTGTTACATATACAGGGTGTCTCACCCGATTTTGACATCTTGTTTTTTTCGCTATTGTTGCTCGTAACAAAAAATGTTTTCAGCGGAGGCTTGAATGGTATCGAGTGGAGCATATTCCGATATTATTAGTTTTTTCGTGAGTGGACGTGTAAAGGTCATATAAAGGTCAATATACAATCACTTCTGAGACTTCCCTTATTAGAGTTTGTGAATGAGGTCGGTCTATCTCTATCTCACATGTAATGCGGACCGTATGGGCCCGATGGTCCATGGAGACTGAGTGTTCGATATGGCTACCTATTTACATACATACATGCAGACATACATAGTATGTAAATTAACAAGGGTGTTATAATTTACCATCACGCATTTTCGCAATAACCATATAATTCTTGTCAGCTGGTTGAACCTGCTAACATGATATTGCGTAGATTAGATTCAAACGAGGTAGTAGATCCGTCAAAAGAGACCACATTCTTGCAATGTGAATTTGCGAGGTTACATATCTTGCTGATAGGATCAGCATGTATTAGTTTCGATTTATAACGCCGAGGTATTAACAATGGAAAATTTCGGATGTGTATAGTGGGTGCAGTCATACATTACTCAGTGGGTATTGGTTGGACATTTTTTCAATCAGAAGTTTGTTTAGGAGCGTTAGATCAGCTACCGTTCTCCTGTCGGCTAGTACGACAAAGAGTCTGATCGTAGTATGCTAGTAGTTATGGTTGATCGCTGACACGGTATGATCGGTGCTGAAGGAAGCGTATCTTATAAATCTATGTTCCACTCTTTCAAGCAGAAACGAATAAACATAGACAGGAACGAATAAGCTAATATTGAAGCATATTTCGGTTGTGAAAGAACCAGATCCTAGTGTAACGTATTCAGAGCAGAGGGAGTGGTAAAATCCGCCGTAGTTCTTCTCAAGAAGCCACGGGTTTACGTTGTAATAACTCAAAATTGCAAACAGTATTGACTGCAAAAGAACGGCATTGAATGCAAAAGAACGGTATTTTGTTTTTTTTATTTAAAGGTTTAACGTCGCATCAACATCCTAGGTTATTAGCGATTACACTGAGTACTATTAAATTTTGTTTAGTAAGTTGCTTTCCTTTACAAACTTAATAAGGTTATCTATGTTACTTGATTCAAAGTTTTCTTTTAATGATAGCCTGATTTTGTTGAATTCACGGCATCTTCTGTATTTAAAACAATGACGTAATATACAGTGGGTGTAGAAAGTATTTGTACACCGATCAATTTCCAAAAAAACTATGTAAAATTGTAATTTATTAACTTATTTTTTATAAACATTCTACATATTCTCGAAAATCTCTGGAATAAATAGATTACAAAAAAAGTAGCTATTTCTATAAGTTGCGAAATTAACAAGAAAAAAACAATTAATCGATAGAAATATTGAAGCAATAAGTATTCGTACAACTGTTTAATTGTTAAAACTTCGTTAAAAGAAAGAAATTTACAGAAATTTGATGTTTTCTAATTCGTACGGAGCAATAAACTAATGTATTTACGTTAGAAACTCTACTGTAAATGGTTCGTCATAAGAATCGTACAAATACTTATTGCTACTATACTTTTACCCACTTTTCGCATTTTCTTGTTAAT
Source organism: Hylaeus anthracinus (assembly GCF_026225885.1). Lineage (NCBI taxonomy): Eukaryota > Metazoa > Arthropoda > Insecta > Hymenoptera > Colletidae > Hylaeus > Hylaeus anthracinus. The sequence continues at coordinate 15,176,249 of NW_026534344.1, read as the reverse complement.
TTCACAAATTATATTAACTTATATTAACTTATATTAATATTGGACTATATCTATCTTAGAGACTTCCGAGAATATGTAAAATATCAGTGTACGAATACATTCTATACCCACTGTATATTAGTCCTTTAAACTGTTTCCAATTACTCGAAAATTTACAATATAAGTAAACTGCGGATCTTTATGCAAAATAAAATCTTCGCGAAAGTGCATACAAAAATTGAACCTTAGTACGAATTTATTTTATTCTGCAAGTATTATCACACGAACTTTACTTTTAATCGTTTTTATATTCTTGCGTATTGTTTGCATTTTGTAGTTTCTTCCACATTCAAATTTCCTATAAATGCATAAAGATCCGCAGTCTAAATATAAGTCATATGATCGGATTGACACTCTAAACTTGTATAATATATCCCATAGTAAACCTGATAAAAGTTATCATTGTAAAGTTCATCTATAACATTTTACAAAAACTGCGTATAATATTATTTAGAGACATCTAATGCGTCCAAGAGGATTTGGCTATTTATTGCTTAACGAAATATTCGTCTCCTGATCATTTATATATTTACGAATTAATTCATATTTTTTACTAAAGGGTATTCGGTTAAATTTATAGTTACTAGATTTTCCCGCAGCTAAAAATCTCAAAATTCAGCTGAAGATTCCAAATGCTTGAGTGGATACTTGGCTAGATGGTCTACACGAAATTTACTCCATGTTACACAACTAGATCGAACACGATCAAATCTGCGGTGGCAAGTTTACCGTATGGAAATAGTCTGCCCCCATTGCGAAGAAAAATCGGGCTTTATCGCGTGCATAGTAACGACGCATAAATGCGTAAACGGCGCGTTCGGTTCAAGGATCGTTGTCAGGTGATCCAGATCAGATTTAGTTGATAGGGCATAGCGCGTATTCAGCAATGTGGAAAATAGATACGAGGGATTGCGCGTTCTAGGTAACCTTCGCTGGACAGTTGTCAAGCAAAAATCGCGACCTCGATAATCGAATGCGACACAGTTGCGGCGTCCTGGCTCACCGAGGTTATCAGCTTGGAATTTACGAGAGAACCACGCCTCGTTCCGCCGACGGTGGATCGTAATTTGGCTCGGCCGATTACCTCCACGAACACGCCGGATGAGTTAGCGCGGACGACGCGAGAGAACGAGGCGTTTCCATCCGCGGGGAATTAAAATATTTCGATGCGCCGACAGAAGGGTTATCTCACGGCCAGCGGAGGTCTTATGGCGCACGCCGATGGCTAATGGAATGAGTCCCGTGAAGGCTCCGCCGGTTCAGGTGGTTACAGAAACGTGTGCTGGTGGTCTCGATGGAAAGAGATCTCTATCGCACCTGCAGCTACGTACCGCGAGGTGCTTCTAGCCGGCGCCGACGTTGTAAAAATTAATAATTACGGTGAAAGTTACGAGGCGGCCGAACAACTGACGATGATCCACCGAACTAGGTGAAAATCGAGCTGTACAAGGAAGAAAAGCTTTATTAACGCCTCGTCACGAACAGACTTGCTGATTTACCGTAAACTCTACCGGTGTAATCAAGCTCGACAAGCCCTCATCGCCTCTGGAAACTGTTAGTTAACTAGGGTTAACCCTTTGCGCTCGAGGCATTGTTCTATAGAATCAAATTCAGTCCATTTTTATAATAAATTTCTGTAAAACCAAAAAACTCTACTTAGAAAAGAAACATCTACGAACATTCGTGACTCAATGAATTATTATTACAATTTATAATTAGCTGTATTCTGATACAAGTAAAATTAAAATTGTACGTTCAAAAAATCACTTTTAAATTACGTATGTCACCCTAGAGGCGCCACTCGAGCGCAAAGGGTTAATATGACCATATTTAAGTTTTATTCAGGTCATTACTGTTGTTGGTGGCACCAGTCTACTACCTCAACGAATATTCTGATATTGTTAACATGCATAAAGAATTTAATAGAAAAATGCAAAGGCGCTAAGAAGTTACCATAGTCAATAAAAAACATGAAAATTTCCGCAAACATACAAATGGCAACTAAGTTCCCGCCGTTTTTTTAAATTTTAACATTCCGCATGTCATTAAATGCTTTTGACATAATGTTAATAATCATTCGAAAGAGGGTGTTCTGTTATATCGGAATCTGTGTTCTGTTTTTTTGATCGAGTTAATTTATGTTAATTTTTAGATCATTAAAATGGAATGTCAAATTGAAAATAATCGTGTGAATCTTGAAATGAACCTCAGTATGTTAATTGTTGCGAAATTTTTGAAAAATACTGTGTTCAGTGACATATTTGTAAAGGATGGCCTCACGAGACATGTTACAACAATGACATGACGACATGACGGCAATTTAAATCTTAAATTTTATGGTGGCCGGAGCTAGCCACCCACTTTTTCAGAGAAGCTAAAAATAATTTCTTTTTTTAAAAATAGTCTCGTATTAAGTTTGAAAATGTTTATAATTGTATTTGTTGTTTATTATGTAAATAAACGTTCCTGACTTGCCATAGAGTACTTGTTTTGGTCTTTATGTATCTTATTACATGCGAAATATTAAAAAGAAAAATGTGCCTGGAGCTTCGATCTCTGGTTTCCCTAAATTATATTAAAGTATTACTTCTTTATAGGCAGTTATCTTCAAAAAACTAAGTATGCAAAAACTTTTTGGGACCACTGTATAAATAGAAGGTTTAGGAATTGTGTAATAGAAGTACTGAGATAAAATGATAGTCCATTTGAAACATTTTTCCTTTTTAAATTTTAAACGGTAACATGCAAACTAATTCAAACAGCATGCGAGTAAGTCGGAAAACGTTTGGGTTCCCTTGATATCTTTTTTATGGAACTTTACAGTTTTCTCCTTTTGTATGCCCTCCCTCTGGAACTCAGTGGAGATAAAGAATGACAAATGATAAAAGAAAAACGTTAGCAGAGGTAAGAACAAGAGGTAAGAAGGCAAAACTGTTGTTTAACTGAGACTGACAATGAGACAAAGAAGTTATTGGAATCCTACATTAGCACCAGTGAAAGTTATAGATTCGTACCTTGCTCACGAGCTTAACAATAAACATACCAAAAAAGTAAGGTGGCGTTCATCTGCCGCCATAACACTGTCAACAGTTATAATAGATACACAATCGGTTGGAAAAAAATTCTCCATTATAACATTTGAATAACGATACAAATACAATATTGGCTCTTTTCCGTCATGCACGTGGGTTGCTGAAGATTATATTGTTTGATGTCGTTGCTAATATCTCTTCAGTTAACAACTTGAAAAGCAGCAGAAAGTCTGTATTTTTGGATGTCTTTTTGAATTTCAATTCATACCTCATCTGTCAGTGTTTTCTAACGATAGACGTAACACCGGGAACATTCGTCTCAGAATACTCGTCTTGACGTAACGATAATTGCATATACAAATATTCGTTCTTCGCGCGTGGCACTCGATGGTTCGCTGTATTTTTCAACGGACGGTTCTAAAACTGTTTTAATCCGATGGAAAACACCATGTGGGCTGCGATTATCGTTAGGCCATTTATCACGAGCAAGGAACACCCACCGGTGGTATGCCGCAGGCTGGGCGTAAATTAATCACTAATTTTTGGTAAACCGTGAAATACAGGCCACGCGCCTATCGTTTACCTTTTGGGAGTCCCGTCTACAAGAGGTGCAATCGATCCTCCAACAGACGGTCCACGTGCTACCCCGTGAATGTAGAACCAATCCATTAGCACTGTGTCGGATGGTAGCTGGTCTTCTTCCATCGGCGGCGTCCTCTTATTTCACATCTTTCTTCCATCCTCTGTTCGAAATCGATCATCGACCAAAACTTTCGGTGGGCCAGGAATAGCCATCCGCAATAAATAAGGCAGGTCAATTTCCTGACGGACACTAGGAAGGGGAAGCATCTTTCGTTTTCTCGAGTTTAAGTAAGGTAAACAACACAATCTTACATAATAATACACCAATACATTTTGCATCAGTAGGAACTCTGCAATATAGATGTATATTAAGAAGTAAAACTGAACCAATCACAAATATTTGTCTCGATACTATTTTTTATTATATACAAATTATTTGTAGTAAGAGAAAATCAATGTTGATAATTGTTTCGTTAAATTATATTTAGAATCTATTATATCTAGACTGACAAAATTAAAATCCACAGAATTAGTTTCGCAACATAGTTTCTCGTACTAATACTTAAACGTTTTATTACATCTTATTAGTTTGACCACAACCCTTTGACTGTAATAATATCTTTAATATGTCGTGCGATACTCTCAACTAATTTTGTGCAGAAGTCTTGCGGAATTTGATTCCACTCTTCTTTAATATGAGCATGTAATTAGAGCAGTGATTAGAATTTGTTTTGCGGTTTGTTTGTCAGGGTGCAAAATTGACTCTATAAATGTTCGTTATGGTAATCAAGGTACAACAAATTCTACATAGATGCTATAATATAGCGTTGTGTATTTCTCATAACTATAACAAAACAGTTATCAACATTGATTTTCATTTGTTATGAATTATATGAATAATAAAAAATATTCTTCAAAAAAATTTGTATGATTGGTTCAGTTTTGCATCTCACTGCATGCAACGGATATCCATACTAATATTACAAATGCGAAAGTAACTCTGTCTTACCTTTTCACGACTAAACCGCAGAACAGATTTCGATAAAGTGAGGCAAGGAGATACATAGATTGCATCCGAGGAATGACATAGGCTATATTTGATTTTGACAAAAATAAAGTTTCAGTTCGAAATCTCAATTTTTGTAACTAAAGAATCAAAAATATCGATTGAAACATCTATGTGACAGAAAATAAAAGACAGTCATACATTCATATTTATTAAAGTGGAGTAATCATACATGAATTCATTGACAGGGTTTTCAGTTCATTAGATAGATGATTTATTAAAATTTTTCATTCATTGAAGTACCCGCTTAAAGTCCCCTTATCAGTGCACATGACAACGCACATTCGTGGCATTCTAGCTACCAATTTTTCCAAAGTTTCAGCTTTGACTGTCTTTCATTTCTTTTTCGGTACGTCCCACAGATGATTTTTACTCATAATTCGTTTTTCTCGAGTGCATCTGTCAAGGTGATCCCACAAGGGATCTTATATTAATCTGTTGTAAACCTCGTTATCTGGCAAGTATGAATACACGGTATTTTATGACAACTATATGCTAATATGATACGAATGAGTACAGACAATTCTTATAATAGTAATTCGACTCATTTATGTACGGCAACCATTAATTACTGGCGTCTTTCATTGGAAAATTACAAGTGTGATAGTGTATTGAAATTAATGGATGATTGTGTAGGTTACAAAAATGTTGAATAATCAAGAATATTCAGCCTATGCATTATTGCCTTTTCCATTTTTACTTTGCGCTCTGGAAACAAAACAAAAATAGTAATATAGGTGAAGTGTCCCTGACAGACCTGTATTTTCTTTATTTCCGTTTGTTTCTACTTCAGCTGATTCTACTAAACTATTTGTACAAAATGTCTGTTAACTCCATGTTTCCTTTAATGAGACATTAACAGGTCTATTATGTCTGTTTCACGAGCAATCAGTTGCATAAATGGTCGGAGGAACTTGTACTACATGTTGTACATCGTATGTGATTTATTCCTAACGGTGCACCGTCCCATTTCAGCCGAGTAGTCAGACAAATCTTGAACGAACGATTTTCTAACGTAAAGTAACAAAGTCCTGCAGGTCCTATTACCAGACTTGCTCGTTTTTCAGACTTAACTCCGTTAAAGTCTTATTTTTAGGACCACTAGAAGACATTTGTTTATCAAACTTTCAGGGTTGAATACCATACTTTAGCAACCTGTATTAGCAAGTTGACAGCGAATCTGGTTAGAGGAATTCTACCTGTTAAAATAAACAGTTATTAACGTTGATTTTCATTTGTTATGAATTATATAAATAATAACAACTTACATTACCGGAGTACAAAAATGACTATAACTCAGGCTCAAGGTTATATGTGGCACACGTTTGTAGAAACTTTCATTATTGCTTTCCGTTTCCTCGGTCGACGGTTGAAGGAGGAACGACATCTTAGAATTACACTTTACTAAATTACACTTTACTAAATCATTAAAGACATTTTTTGAATATATCTCGAAAATTGATAATTTTTTTGCCATAGTACCCTAATCATTTTTTACGTAGAATGAACTGAAGAATCGATATGTGTAACAAAAAGTATGCATTTCTATTAAAAAAAATGATGGAATTGTTAATTGCACATGCACTGCTGCATCTAAAAAAAATATAAAGGCCTACAGATGTAGTGCTCTTCGAACCATTTATCTTTCTCTTTTGAAATTTTTTCGTAAATGCAATAATAACGGAGTTATGACTTGAAACAATTGCGTGTACCACCCTGTATATTCTTTAACCATTTTTTGTGTGCGTTCATGTATAGAAAACATATGGCGTTTCCTGCATTTAAGGGGTCATTACAGTGTGATATCTTCAAAAAAACGATTTTTAAACTATTTCATATATTTGAGAATGTATCGTGAAATTTTACTATAGAAATTTCAAGTATTTTATACATTTTATACAGTCAGTGTAATAAGTATTTGTACAGGAACCAATTCAAAATAAAACTTCATATATTTATTTTATTAGTAAATTTTAGGGGAAGAAATAATTAACCAACATTCCTACATATTTTTAGAGTAGAATTTGCGTAAATTAAAGTTTATTATTTTTAATGTTAACCTCTTATGTATTTCTTTTCTTATTAATTCTATTTTAAATTGATTGCTGTACGAATACTTCTTACACTGACTGTAGCTGTTTTTCGTACGATGCGTAGAGCGTATCTACTATAGCCACACATTATTTTAGACATTTTTTTTGAAACGACATTTAACTCAGCAGATGTAGGTAAAATCTAAAATATTAATCAGTCGATGACTCTGACATTTTAACATGTTATTCTACATACTAATAATGGAGATAAAAATTATAATTATCATATATGTAGTTTCGAAAACCGTGTACGAGATGGTCATGGCCTCCCGCGTTGTATTGAAAATGAAAACGGCCGATCGCTTCCAATTGATTGAACATCAAACGTTTACGAGACATCGTGAAATACATACACTCGACACTTTTCAGATATTTATTTGCATTATTCTTAGTTTGACAGTTGTTATAGTTTGTGTTGATAAAATATTTATGGCACGAAAGGTCTCGAATGCATAACAATATCATGAGCTTATTACATCCTTTTAATACAAAAATTGCAAAAAAAAAAAAAAATGTACGATTGCGAGTTTTACATTTCAACACACGCCATTTTGTCAATTTTGAATATAAATTATTTCTTGTATTCCCTACTACAGCAATACACATACTAATTGAGAACCTTTTCCATATCTTCGTTTCAAACCACTCTACGAACTCGAATCATCTGCATCGCCAAGCCAAGACATTACTTTTGAAATACAGAATCTGTAGAAGTAGAAAAACAATACAAAATATTTGTATTAATATTTTAGAAAAATAATGTTATATAGTCTGTAAGTAAATTGATAAATCACATACAAGTTTAACACCATTGAATATTGTATTCAGTCGAATAACTATAAATATTGCTCAATTTTTTTACCGTAACACCGATACGGCTCCTTTAGTCTGTACTGGTGGTCGTCGACCATACAAATTGAAAAAGGCAACGGGAGTCTGCAAGGAAAATGAAAAGTAAGAAAAGTAAGTAACTAAATTAAGCAAAAATAGAAAAAATTCCATTTATACAAATTAATTTATTTCTTAAATCTCCTCCACCACTTTACTTACAAACAAATTATTGATACTATACAATTTGCCCCTTTGAACCATATAACTTTTGTGAAAACATTTTTTTTATAGCTTCATCCCCTCATGAGATATTTAACAATTACGATTTAAATGATACACCCCATGTATTTCCGATTTCAGTCTTCAGTTGATTGACCTATCAATTCCATAAGCACTGCGAAAATAATTTAATATCTGAAGAAGGTATAGAGAAAATATAACATATACGCGTATAGATCGTTATCACTAGACTGCGGATCTTTGTGCAAAATAAAATCTTCGCGGACGTCCTTACAAAAATTAAACCTAAATAGGAATTTATCTTATTCTGCAAATATTATAACATGAACTTTACTTTCAATATTTGTTATATTCTTGCATATTGCTTGCATTTTGTAGGTGATTGCACATTCAAATTTTCTATAAATGCATAAAGATCCGCAGCTATCACATCTAGTTATCACATTTACTTGATTTCATTTTTGACAACTGTCCCTTCATTCCTGGGGAAAATGGTAGACATTTTTTGGTCAATGGGAGACACTGTGAACGTCTTTTGTCTGTGTGTCTTGTATGAGTTTTTCATTTCCAAGCAGGTCCAAAAATGCCCATTCTTGGTCATCCTCTTTTGGCACGGTTCGGTAATTATAACCACGACAGGTGATTAAGAAAGATATCGTTTGTCGCGTATCTAAACCGTGATCATGACCGTTGGAGATAAGTAGCATTTACACAGCTGGAAAACTCGCGTGCCCTCGATTCGATTGGACCCCAGAGCATCGTCTGACCGGTCGACCCCTCGGACGCAAGAAGGCGTGTCGGAAAAAGTTCTAGATTACGCGGCGAGTGTAACTTTAGTGGCATCGTAAACCGGTATCTTTACCGCCAGGACGCCCACGCGTTGACGCATTATCCTAGAGCGATCTGCCTATCAACCGGCGCGAAAACTTGGTTTAACACTCCCAAGCGTTTACTTGCTCCTTTCATGACTGGCACCGGTGCCCTCGGCCTTAGACGTTCGTAGCTCCTTATGCGCAGCCATGCGTCTTCACGCATCGCCCAAGATCAAACCGTAGCCTTCGAATCGAGTCAATGGTAAACTATCGAAACAATCAATTATAGTACGTTCATTCGATTGTGCGATTACTTGAATCTGTTGCCCGCAAGACCGTTAATATAGACGTGGCTAAATTACAGTCTGTCTCATAAGAGCGTGTCGGCTATATTTCTATGAATGTTTATGTATTTGTATACAATTTTATATGGGTCGAATCTATATCTAAAATATTAATACGCATTTACCTAGTAAGGTGTCCAATATCCTCCATTAGCAATTATAGCTTGGCACAATTATAATCTAACAACATTTATACAGTCAGTGTAAGAAGTATTCGTACAGTAACCAATTTAAAATAAAATTAATAAGAACAACAAATATGTAAGAGGTTAATATTAAAAATAATAAACTTTAATTTACGTAAATTCTACTCTAAAAATATGTAGGAATGTTGGTTAATTATTTCGTCCCCTAAAATTTATTAATAAAATAAATATATGAAGTTTTATTTTGAATTGGTTCCTGTACGAATACTTATTACACTGACTGTAAATGTATATAGTGGGATGTAAAGTTTCCGGACAGCTAAATTCTTTACCTTATATTCCGAAACTAATATTGGCCATAAGGGTATGAATGAAAAAAAACGAAGAAATGAAGAAAGAATAGTGCAATATAGAGGGTGTATAGACTTGTTTCATTCCTCTCAAGCCGAAGGCATTCCGACGCGTCAGTTGAATGAAATAAGGGTGTGTGCATCGGTGTGTCTTTTTCGTATGTGACTGCATCCATATGGGACCGCACGTTCAGCTCACAGGGATTTAAAATTTAAACAGCCCGCGCTGGTAGTCCACCTGTAAATTTCAACTGCTTATATCTCAACAACGAAGCCTCAGATCGCAAAATGGCAAGAGACTTTTCAATTTGTACTGGTATGAAGACTTGATTCTTAAAAAGTGTCCCACATATTTGTTAACACCCTATATGAACTCTGTTTATCATATCGTAAGAGTATACAGGGTGTCTACGTACAAGTTCGGACATACGCATGGTGTCAATTCTACAACAAATTTCCAACAAAAAATTACTCTTAGACATTTTCTTCATGTCGCCTTATTCTCGAGTATTGTCACTTTTAATATTTTTTCTGCGTTTTCGACTTGACGCTCTTTAAACGGCCATAACTCCACCAAATTACAGTGCAAATTTAAAACTAAGTATACCATTCGAAAGAGCATTAAATTTTCCAACTCCTTGATACAAAACCAAAATTTATTACGAAGATTGAATACGTGAAAAATTAGGTCAAACTTTACATTGTGAAAATTTCAAAAAGTTTGACTTTTTCTGTATTCGTTTTTCGGTTTCAAAAACATAGTTGTTTGGCGGGAACTCTTCGGAAAAACTTCCTCGAAGACTCTGCTTTTGAATGGTATTGTCAAAAAAAAATTGTACGGTTGCATTTTAGGAAGAAAATGACGTTTAAATCCAGAAAAGTGTTCAAAATGACCGCCTCCTAAATCAATACTTATCGGTTCTCCTGCGCCGAAAACATTGATTTTTTGCTATGTGAAATCGATCGTGTTCCAATCTCCATAACATTTATCAGTACACCGAGGTTAATTTTGATTAAATAGTTTCTAAAAACGAAAATTCTATGGATACATGTTCAAAAACAATTCTTATTCACCTCGCACTCAGACTCTACACACGGCTGAGAGAGGCTTGAGGTGTCAAAAAAATCAGTTTCTTTTCTAATTGGGGAAGCTCGGGAGTGTCACTAAAAAATAAATCAAACCTGATGTCAAGTTAATTTCCAAGTGACAAGTCGATTTTTGTTGTAAAATATCGATTTTCAATTAAAACCCCACGTTTTCCTGCATTTAAACGTAATTTTTTCCCTCAAATACCACTGTAAAATTTTTTGTCACTGTACCATTGAAAAGGTGAGACTTCGAAGAAGTTTTTCTCGAAGAGTGCTCGCCAATCAATTATGTTTTTGAAACCGAAAAACGAATACAGAAAAAGTCAAATTTTTAAAAATATTCACAATGTAAAGTTTGACCTAATTTTTCACGTATTCAACCTTCGTAATCAATTTTGCTTTGACATCACAGAGATGGGAAATTTAACGCTCTTTCGAATGGTATACTTGCTTTCAAGTTTGCACTGTAATTTGGTGGAGTTATGGCCGTTTAAAGAGCGTCAAGTCGAAAACGCAGAAAAAATATTAAAAGTGACAATACTCGAGAATAAGTCTAAAAGTAATTTTTTGTTGGAAATTTGTTGTAGAATTGACACCCTGCGTTTGTCCGAACTTGTACGTAGACACCCTGTATTGTACGTAGATATTGTATTATTAAGATGGTCGTAATATCAAACATTCAATTGTTCAAACAGAAGAAAACAACTATTTTATTCAGCAATTTCTTATACAATCAGTTCACGAATGATCAACGCTTGTTATTGCTGGTTGTCATGGCTCGTCGCGCAATGACCCGATTGGTCTGTGGAGCAATTGTTTCCGGAGTGTAGATTTCTTATTCCTTGCTATTAGCTGATATAGCCTTTCCTGACCTCAGGACGGCCGCGTCCCTAAAATTCAGCATCATCATGCTTCATACCTTTATAATAACAGGAAGAAACGAGAAGGAAAATAATTTAATGGTGGCATTGTTAATTTCGAATATTCAGACTATGGCAAAAGCATATGTATGCTAGCTTCCGTCACAAGTAGCAAAGGTACGAACAAGTATCTTGTACACATGTACAGTGTACACACGTATGAAATAACGTGTGCTTAATTACAGAGGTGTGTATATGTTATTGACAGAGGCACCCGCAAGTTAGCTTGTCAACCTTAACGACAGAGGCACATTCAATTCAACTTGTTGATGATTCAAAGAAAGCGACACACTCGTCTGGTGCTCATTCTCACGCCATGGTATTATTGAGTTTAGGCATAACGAGATAACGAGAACTCAAATAAATAACAATTAACTTTATTTGTACAATAGAAATATAATTGAGTGTAGATTCGGAACGTCTGCTCTCAATGGCGTCTTGCTCGAAACTGATAGCTTCTTCTCGCTATCTTCCTGTTTCGGTCGCGAGCACCAGCAGACTTTGAACCCATCCAAAGGGTGCTCGCAATAGTATCATAAACTCTGCAGTAACTTAAGAGGTTTTTCCTAATGATCCAGCTAGCAATCGTATTTCATATCGACCTCGTTCAAATTCTCATAAAACCTTGTGAAGTCGCTGCGTGCCAGAATCAAGCTTTCCTGTTAATTAAAATGGCATGGAAACAAAAATCGATTAGTAAATTCCTCGCCGAGTTACATCATATAATAGGAATTTTCCAATACAAATATTTATAGACAATAAAAAAAAATGCATAAATTATTGCAAATCTGATCATCACGAAAACCTGTCCGGGCGCGAAATGTAAGGGGTATCATCGACTTTAGGCCGAACATGCGTAAAATAGTACTCTTTTTGCGATAAAAAGTGATATAAAGTAGTAAAAAATAAAAAAAGTCCAAATGTTTTTTTACGTTACCAAGTGGCAGTGATGCTTTACCAGATGCAAGAAGTTTCAATCCGATTGCCCTATCCGTCTCGGAGTAAGAAGCAGTACAAAATGTATCAGTTTTGTGCAAAAAAGACGGGTAAAAAATGACAAATCGCAAAATGTCTTGATAACGGGACCACCTGGGAGACATGCTCTACAAGAAATAAGAGGTTTCGTCTTGATTGGTCAAGCCATCTCGGCGTAATAGGTGATAAAACATAAAAATAGGCTAAAAATATATATATGTTGAATTGAGTAACCTCCTCCTTCCCGAATTCGGTTAAAAAGAAAGCAACAACTATATTTTTATTCAACAATTTCTTATGCAATCTCTTCACAAATGGTCAACGCTTGTTATTCCTCGTTAAGGTTCGTCATATAATAACCCGCTGTTTGTAATTGTTTCTCGAATATTGATTTCTTATTGCTTGCTATCAGTAGACAGTATATTTTGCATAATGTCGCGCACAACTGCGTGGTTACATGGATATTTTACATAGCTATATGAAAAGCAAATGCTTTTTGCATATTAAAGGTGTACGAACATTAATCTATATGTGAATTAATAAACTGTTTTATCGAACAAGTGTGATATTTCTCTCGCGTTTGTTTCTATCAGAACGTTAAAAGTATTCGGTTAATGTCGAAAATTAGCTGTCTCGAATGCCAACGGACTGGCACAGGAACGAAGGAAACATCCAACAGTGTGTACACGGCCACCTGTGCCAGCGAACCGGATGTTCCATTGACCATTGTCCAATCTCGTGGGCGGTACCGCCCTGGAACGCGGCTCAACGAGACTTTAAATAGAGTTTAGTTGCGCCTAGGTAAGAAGCAAGGTCGACGATTCATTGTAGGGCAGCAAGTATTTGATGGCTCCGAGAGAGGGATTATAAGAAAAATGGGATTTTTCCGTGAAATTTTCGGTGCAGTAATACCTTTTCGGTTTCCGTGTATTTTTTACCTAAATTCGACGAAGAGGACTATGATCGCGAAGCTATCCTTGGACTTGATGAAAGGAACGATACTTTCCTCCTCTGTATCCGTTAGGGAAGTTACCTGCCATTTTCGTTGAGAATCGCTATTCATGACTCGTTAAAATTCAATCAATAATCCATTTTATACATCCGATGTTAGAGTAGTGTGTCGGATGAACATTATGGTACACTTATACCGAAAACATATATTAAACATTCTAAGACATTCAGGAATTGCAAATGAAGAGAATCATTTTCTTTGGACATCTGGAAGACAGGAATCCCTTTGTTAGATTAACCTAGTAAACGGAGTTAAAAGAATACTCAGCATTATTACATACCAACGACATAATAGACTCATAATATTATAAATATCACAGTCTTGTTATTTTTCCATTGCACACATAACTAAAATATGTCAGATATAGTTAACTGTTACTTTTTCGTAATGGAAAGGATTCTTTAACTTCCTTCTATGCGATGAAAGAATGATACAAAGTTATGAACATCAATGATACATGTCTTTGTATTATAAAAATTGGAACTCATTTTCAAGAAATGGAGAACTTGATAATATGTATATTCTAAATGTTGATTTTTACGTACCCATTTGATCAATATATGAATGAGATTTTTACACAGATTTATAAGTATGTTATGAGTTTATTATGATGTCAATAAAAGGACAGTAACAATTTGATCAATATATGCATGACATTTTTACACAGATTTATAAGTATGTTATGAGTTAAATATGATATCAATAAGAGGACAGTAACGATATACATATTGTTGGACTGCAGTAAACAAACTCTTTACTTAATTCTTTAAGAAAAAAAAGAAAGGATCAAATAAAATATTGCTGGATAACTGAAGGAATTAAAATTTGTTCCCAGTGTAATAAAGATACACGTGGAATATATTAGGTGTACAAATAAGTTCGGTGTCTTTACATATACAAGGTGTCTCATTATAATTTTTGTACGCGATTATCTCGCAAAATATTCATCATTCGAAATAAATGTTTAAACGAATCATGCTCTATCTGAAGGGGGACAGTCAATGGTGTACACTGTTCTTTTCTAGGTGGAGGCGCCTTCAGGATTTGAAAGTCATCTTTGTTTTTTGAATGGAAACGTAGTTTTTTTCACGCTAGACACATAGCTTATCTCAAGAGGAATTCATTAACCTTTATGTTGACCTTGATATGTCATTCAAGGTCATTTCCATGGCTTAAAATTTTCTTCTTCACTACACGTCCAGAAAATGTTGCTTATCTTCTAAATTCAAAAGTACAACCTTGAACATTTATACAGCACCTGATTCTATCCCTAAATGACAGGTCAACTTGTTCTAAAGTTTCCCTAGCAATTTGCAAGTTTATTATTCGAGCCTTCATATTCAGCTGTAATTACATTTCAAATTGAAATTTTTTTCCTGCCAATCGGTGTCTTAAGGTATTAGTTTTACGCTACTAAATTCACTATGTAATTTTAACCTAATTGGTATATAACCTCGAAAAACAATACTTTGCACCACGACGTTTCAGAAAAAGCACATTAGACATTGTATTCTTTTTGCATTTAATTGTAGAAAAATGCTGCTGAGACATTAATTTTACGTTTTAATTCAATCCTTCCAGTAAAATACTATTTCAAAATCACATTAATATACAAATCTGGACGTATTTTCATGTCAGCTATTTAATGCGATAGAAAAACGAATGCATTTATAAGCGAATAAGCATCGAATCTCGAAATCTCCCCACAAGAGTTGTTGGAAAAAAATTGGTTCAGCGTATGGGCCCTTCTATATCATTCAAATTCCACGTAAAATATTTTTCCTATCATCACAATCGGAAGAGATATTCAGATGGCCCGGTTTAGCCGTGACACCCTCTATATACATATCTATATAAGATCTTTATTTTATTAGGAATTGACAAGGAAAAACAATTGTGATGCTTTGAAAAGTAGAGGTTTCATTCCTATAACATTACCCTGGTATTTACATTATTTACAATATTTACAACCTACCTGAAAAGTAGAGAAGTGAAATTTAAAGTTTTTATATCTTCTAATATCAATTCCTCTCCTTTCCTTACTTTTAACGAAATTTATTTCTCCATAACTCCACCATAATAAAACACGTGACTTTCTATCTCTAACCTCGTTCAGTCGCGCCCCGCAGAGCGCGGCAAAATTCAAGTTTTGGAAAATATATTTTCCTTACATGTACAAAAGTGCTGTAGAAACAGTTAAAATGTTTCAATTTTTCTACGTAAAATGTTTCGATATATGTAACAAGTACCTAAGGGTGACGCGTCGTCCGAATCGGCGATCTACATATGTTAATTGATTTGAAATCGATTCCGCGTCTTGCTTTACTGCGTTCGAAAGAGTGCTACTAGAATTTTTCCATCCTTTATCTCCGCTACGAGTTCCGCGTGCACGATGCACCGCGGCGGCGTTACAGGTACCTGGAAATGGCTGAACAAACCAGCCCCGAGGTTGCTCGCGTAGAGTCGTACCTTAACCAAAGATATCTTTATCGGGACGAACCATCCGTATAGCCACGTTACGGCTTGATCGCGGCCTGCTCTTCGGCCACGTTTCGCTACGTTTCGATAACCCTGCTGGCGCACGTTATAGACGCTCCGAGCCTTATTGTACCCGATGGAATATCGGGTGTAGCACTCTAGGCAAATACTCACCTGCGTGCAAACGTCGTGGGTACGTGCTCGCACGCGGGTCCGTGTACGTGAGGGATTCAGGAGTAGAAAACGATAGACTGACCCGAAGGAGGAGAACCAGAGTGCCAGTGACGGACGAAAGGGGATAGGAAGCGAGAGGAACCGGGCGTGCATTACCTTCTGAAGAAGGCGCGACTCCCGACGACTCTATATAACTGCTTTAGATAAGGATTGAGTAGACACTACTACGTGGAATGCCGTTTTACATAAACCCCCTATACTGTTGTATTCGCTCTCTCTTGGTACTCTCTTCCCGTTTCTTTCAACGTGCCGGTCTCATCCTTCGACCATCATTGATACGTACATACACGCACGGGAACCTTTATCGAATTACCTACGCTCGAGAAGCACGTGCCCGTAAGTGCACCGCGTTAGGTCTCCGAATGCTCTGCGCCGACACTACTTTGCAGCTGCTCTGCCCGCACTTAACGCCGACCAACCCCTGAGATTATTCAAAAACCATGGCAGAAGGGTGTATTTTTTTTGCGAGGAGATCTTGAAACTAGAGCAACGATACTTGGGCGTCCTTTGTTCTTTTTTGCATCGGTATCTTTGTCTTTCTAATTACACTAGTTTACAAAATAAAAAAAAAATGTACATTCAATGCCACACTTTTTTTTCCTTATGTATTTCGGCCTACTGAACTCGAAAATCGCAAGAAAAAATTTTTCTATGGATAAGATTTTTTATATGAATTTTTGAATTTTTTTTTCGATTTTTTTCTGACATACCTTCACATTT